>NC_134516.1:26700037-26702537 GCF_027942865.1 Odontesthes bonariensis | reverse complement strand
GGTAGTTTGGCATCTTATTGTTGTGAGAATTTATGCACATTCTATCACTTTTATCATCATGACAGCATTTTAACAAATCTATAACCTACTGTAGTTGTGAAACTTATGATTGTCAATCTATTATATATCTTAGTTTACCTAATCATTTGCCTATAATCCGTTTTACTATCAAAACATGCTAGCTAGCTAGCTAGCTATGTATCTAAAAAAGGACAAAATACGATTCTTGTACAGCTGTATTGGAAAACTGAATTATGTTTTAAATATTTTTATTGTGAAGCAAACCGTGTATCAACAGTACATCTATCCTTGATTTATACAATGCTTTGTTAATTTGTGACCTGAATAACAAATGTTTACAAGTGAAAAACAATAGATGGGAGAAAAAAAAAAATCGAAAGATATACAAAATAATAGATGAATAAAATCAAATCAAATAAAGAAATGGAAAACTGAATGAATTGATTTTTGTTTATTTTGTAAAGGTCAAACATGGAGAAGAAGAGCCACGAGTGCAGTGTGTGCAACAGGACTTTCACTGAGAAGTCTAACCTGACTATAGGCACAAGAAGCTTCATGCTCCAAAGCAATGTTTCCCAACCCTGGTCCTCAAGGCACACCGCCCTGCATGTTTCCCATGTTTCCCTGCTCCAGCACACCTGATTCAGATAATTGGGTCAGGTCTGAAAGCTCTCCAGAAGGCTGAGCACGACCCATTCATTTGAATCAGGTGTGCTGGAGCAGGGAAACATGGAAAACGTGCAGGGCAGTGTGCCTTGAAGACCAGGGTTGGGAACCACTGCTCCAAGGAGAATGAGTGTGATATGTGTGTGGTAGAAGCTTCACCTTCAGCCATCAGCTGAACTCCTGCCTGAAGCAGCACCTGTATCCACACATTCCTCTGTATAGGCAGGGAGAGGCCAAGCTGCTGTGTTCAGACGCAGCTAAGACTGTGACAGAGGCCCCCAGCAGAGCAGCAGACCCTGGACTGCAGAGGCTGCTGCCAAGACATCTGGAGGGAAAATGGGACTGGAGAAATCCTCTGCATTGATGGTACAAAAAAGGTTTGTATAAAATATCCCTTTGATCTGGATTCTGAGTGTTCAGTGAGAATACTTTGTAATCCACAGACATGTTGTAGGAAAGACTGTAATATGAAATAATATGAATGTAATATGAATGTTCTGCTTTTTAGGTCCCCAAGAAGATATATGGTGATGGCCCGGGCACCATGCAGCCTGTCACCAGTGTTCTGAACGGACGGGGACAGTTCTTGACGACGGTGGTGGTGGCAGCTGAGTCTGAGGGGTGCTGCAGGCGTATGGCGAGCGGTCTGATTGCCCGCTTCCAACGTGCAAACGCTCCGTCACCAAAGGTCATATATGCAGACAACAACTGTTGTCGGTAAGTTTAAGAACAATTCCAAATAACTGATAATGAAATCAACAATTTAACTGACAGATGAAACCGTTAACATTAAATCACATCTTTTTACAAGGAACACATGCTGTATAAAATCTTGATATCATTTCAGTGGCAGCGGTTCCTCCTTCCTGGAGACTGTTCAGACACTGGGTGCAGAAGGGTGCTGTGTACCACCGGCAGCACCGCTGGGATCCTGCTGGGATCCTGCTGGGATCCTGCTGGGATCCAACAGAGCCATTCCAAGAATGGGGCGTCCATGAGTGCCTTGGCAGGTGCAGTGCTGGCCTACAACAAGGACGACATGGTGCTCTTAGTACAGGCTGTCAGGAGTGGCAAAAAAAAGAGTTGTACGCCAGATGTTCAGACGAGGAAATGATGGCCTTCCAATAGAATAGAATGTGATATAATAATACTACATATAAGAATATTTTCTTGCACTATTGCACATTTGTTGGATGAGAATATATGTAATTTTGTTTATATTGTGAGCAGAAAAACATCTGGTGCTTTCTGACTCTGTGCAACATGTTACTGCCATTAATAAAATTCATTGTTTGTACACTTATTTGCTGGTGTTTGCATATCTCTGTTGCTGAAAAAAGATGTTACTGCAAGTTTTCACTTTCCCCCAATAGCAGGATTTCAGAAAATGAGCTATACAACATTTGAAGGGGTATTCAAGGCTGTATGCCAGGCTCAAAAATGGGTTTGAAGCCTCCTAATTACCACAAGAACATAGGCATAAGCCTAATATTATAGGCAATGTACTACAGGTAAATAGGAAAGAAAATTTAAGTATCAAATATCAACATGAAACCTCCCTGGCTTGTTCCTTACAAACAAAAATTTTTATAGCAACAATCTTTAACCTGACTTTATCACATTTTCAGATTTGTACATCTGAAATGTATGCAAATTAGCACATAATTAAAGATGTAACACTTAATTTGCATGGGAAAACATAACAATAACACAGTAATAACATAATCTCATCAGTTTACATCAACTCAAACCATTCAAATAATACAACAAACATTCAGCAGCCAAGTGGATTGCAATCATCCAGGCCTCATGC
>NC_134516.1:26677537-26697537 GCF_027942865.1 Odontesthes bonariensis | reverse complement strand
CTGCATGTAACATCTGACCATCACCGTGTGCCACACAGACACCAGGAAGTTAACCAGCTTGGGCTGCTGCTGATTGGTTGGCACACACCTCTGTTTCTGTTTGGCTCTCAGTCTCCATGTTGCTGATCCTGGATCTGCTGAGATGTCCCAGGCCATTGTTGGCTTTGATCCTCATACATTTAACTTTGTCCTCAGAAAGGACAAGTTCCAAAAAGTCAAACAGGGACTACTTTTGCATTTGACGTAGCCAAACTGCATGCGCCTGGAGAAGCCAAAAGGCTTACAGCACCTGGTATTCCCAGGCGGTCTCCCATCCAAGTACTAACCAGGCCCGACTCTGCTTGGCTTCTGAGATCTGACGAGATCAGGCGTGTTCAGGGTGGTGTGGCCGTAAGCCAGCAATGGGATCACAAACCAGCTCTTTATAGATTCTGAAACAGAATCTGTTATTGTATTCCGACTTGTAAAATAGAACTATACTGTTTAGAGAAGACGCAGTTTATGAGCATGTTGTGGGATTGAGCTTCCCTGGTTTCTCTATATGACAACGGACACAAAACTACACACAGGGAACAGAGGAGCTTGACAGACACTAAGTTATCTGAGAGTCCCATTTTCAGCTGCAGAGAACAATCACATCAGGGAAGTCAACGTGCAGGCTCAACAGCAGCCTCTCAAGCCAGCTCTCTGGTAAAAATAGGGGAAACGTATGGTTCCAGCACCTATATAACATATATTTGTCACAGTGACTGTGGCTTACGGCCACACCGCCCTGAACACGCCCGATCTCGTCCGATCTCGGAAGCCAAGCAGGGTCGGGCCTGGTTAGTACTTGGATGGGAGACCGCTTGGGAATACCAGGTGCTGTAAGCTTTTTTCTCTTCTCTCTGCGGCCTGCATGTAACATCTGACCATCACCGTGTGCCACACAGACACCAGGAAGTTAACCAGCTTGGGCTGCTGCTGATTGGTTGGCAGACACCTCTGTTTCTGTTTGGCTCTCAGTCTCCATGTTGCTGATCCTGGATCTGCTGAGATGTCCCAGGCCATTGTTGGCTTTGATCCTCATACATTTAACTTTGTCCTCAGAAAGGACAAGTTCCAAGAAGTCAAACAGGGACTAGTTTTGCATTTGACGTAGCCAAACTGCATGCGCCTGGAGAAGCCAAAAGGCTTACAGCACCTGGTATTCCCAGGCGGTCTCCCATCCAAGTACTAACCAGGCCCGACTCTGCTTGGCTTCTGAGATCTGACGAGATCAGGCGTGTTCAGGGTGGTGTGGCCGTAAGCCAGCAATGGGATCACAAACCAGCTCTTTATAGATTCTGAAACAGAATCTGTTATTGTATTCCGACTTGTAAAATAGAACTATACTGTTTAGAGAAGACGCAGTTTATGAGCATGTTGTGGGATTGAGCTTCCCTGGTTTCTCTATATGACAACGGACACAAAACTACACACAGGGAACAGAGGAGCTTGACAGACACTAAGTTATCTGAGAGTCCCATTTTCAGCTGCAGAGAACAATCACATCAGGGAAGTCAACGTGCAGGCTCAACAGCAGCCTCTCAAGCCAGCTCTCTGGTAAAAATAGGGGAAACGTATGGTTCCAGCACCTATATAACATATATTTGTCACAGTGACTGTGGCTTACGGCCACACCGCCCTGAACACGCCCGATCTCGTCCGATCTCGGAAGCCAAGCAGGGTCGGGCCTGGTTAGTACTTGGATGGGAGACCGCTTGGGAATACCAGGTGCTGTAAGCTTTTTTCTCTTCTCTCTGCGGCCTGCATGTAACATCTGACCATCACCGTGTGCCACACAGACACCAGGAAGTTAACCAGCTTGGGCTGCTGCTGATTGGTTGGCAGACACCTCTGTTTCTGTTTGGCTCTCAGTCTCCATGTTGCTGATCCTGGATCTGCTGAGATGTCCCAGGCCATTGTTGGCTTTGATCCTCATACATTTAACTTTGTCCTCAGAAAGGACAAGTTCCAAGAAGTCAAACAGGGACTAGTTTTGCATTTGACGTAGCCAAACTGCATGCGCCTGGAGAAGCCAAAAGGCTTACAGCACCTGGTATTCCCAGGCGGTCTCCCATCCAAGTACTAACCAGGCCCGACTCTGCTTGGCTTCTGAGATCTGACGAGATCAGGCGTGTTCAGGGTGGTGTGGCCGTAAGCCAGCAATGGGATCACAAAACAGCTCTTTATAGATTCTGAAACAGAATCTGTTATTGTATTCCGACTTGTAAAATAGAACTATACTGTTTAGAGAAGACGCAGTTTATGAGCATGTCGTGGGATTGAGCTTCCCTGGTTTCTCTATATGACAACGGACACAAAACTACACACAGGGAACAGAGGAGCTTGACAGACAGTTATCTGAGAGTCCCATTTTCAGCTGCAGAGAACAATCACATCAGGGAAGTCAACGTGCAGGCTCAACAGCGGCCTCTCAAGCCAGCTCTCTGGTAAAAATAGGGGAAACGTATGGTTCCAGCACCTATATAACATATATTTGTCACAGGGACTGTGGCTTACGGCCACACCGCCCTGAACACGCCCGATCTCGTCCGATCTCGGAAGCCAAGCAGGGTCGGGCCTGGTTAGTACTTGGATGGGAGACCGCTTGGGAATACCAGGTGCTGTAAGCTTTTTTCTCTTCTCTCTGCGGCCTGCATGTAACATCTGACCATCACCGTGTGCCACACAGACACCAGGAAGTTAACCAGCTTGGGCTGCTGCTGATTGGTTGGCACACACCTCTGTTTCTGTTTGGCTCTCAGTCTCCATGTTGCTGATCCTGGATCTGCTGAGATGTCCCAGGCCATTGTTGGCTTTGATCCTCATACATTTAACTTTGTCCTCAGAAAGGACAAGTTCCAAAAAGTCAAACAGGGACTAGTTTTGCATTTGACGTAGCCAAACTGCATGCGCCTGGAGAAGCCAAAAGGCTTACAGCACCTGGTATTCCCAGGCGGTCTCCCATCCAAGTACTAACCAGGCCCGACTCTGCTTGGCTTCTGAGATCTGCCGAGATCAGGCGTGTTCAGGGTGGTGTGGCCGTAAGCCAGCAATGGGATCACAAAACAGCTCTTTATAGATTCTGAAACAGAATCTGTTATTGTATTCCGACTTGTAAAATAGAACTATACTGTTTAGAGAAGACGCAGTTTATGAGCATGTTGTGGGATTGAGCTTCCCTGGTTTCTCTATATGACAACGGACACAAAACTACACACAGGGAACAGAGGAGCTTGACAGACAGTTATCTGAGAGTCCCATTTTCAGCTGCAGAGAACAATCACATCAGGGAAGTCAACGTGCAGGCTCAACAGCAGCCTCTCAAGCCAGCTCTCTGGTAAAAATAGGGGAAACGTATGGTTCCAGCACCTATATAACATATATTTGTCACAGGGACTGTGGCTTACGGCCACACCGCCCTGAACACGCCCGATCTCGTCCGATCTCGGAAGCCAAGCAGGGTCGGGCCTGGTTAGTACTTGGATGGGAGACCGCTTGGGAATACCAGGTGCTGTAAGCTTTTTTCTCTTCTCTCTGCGGCCTGCATGTAACATCTGACCATCACCGTGTGCCACACAGACACCAGGAAGTTAACCAGCTTGGGCTGCTGCTGATTGGTTGGCACACACCTCTGTTTCTGTTTGGCTCTCAGTCTCCATGTTGCTGATCCTGGATCTGCTGAGATGTCCCAGGCCATTGTTGGCTTTGATCCTCATACATTTAACTTTGTCCTCAGAAAGGACAAGTTCCAAAAAGTCAAACAGGGACTAGTTTTGCATTTGACGTAGCCAAACTGCATGCGCCTGGAGAAGCCAAAAGGCTTATAGCACCTGGTATTCCCAGGCGGTCTCCCATCCAAGTACTAACCAGGCCCGACTCTGCTTGGCTTCTGAGATCTGACGAGATCAGGCGTGTTCAGGGTGGTGTGGCCGTAAGCCAGCAATGGGATCACAAACCAGCTCTTTATAGATTCTGAAACAGAATCTGTTATTGTATTCCGACTTGTAAAATAGAACTATACTGTTTAGAGAAGACGCAGTTTATGAGCATGTCGTGGGATTGAGCTTCCCTGGTTTCTCTATATGACAACGGACACAAAACTACACACAGGGAACAGAGGAGCTTGACAGACAGTTATCTGAGAGTCCCATTTTCAGCTGCAGAGAACAATCACATCAGGGAAGTCAACGTGCAGGCTCAACAGCGGCCTCTCAAGCCAGCTCTCTGGTAAAAATAGGGGAAACGTATGGTTCCAGCACCTATATAACATATATTTGTCACAGGGACTGTGGCTTACGGCCACACCGCCCTGAACACGCCCGATCTCGTCCGATCTCGGAAGCCAAGCAGGGTCGGGCCTGGTTAGTACTTGGATGGGAGACCGCTTGGGAATACCAGGTGCTGTAAGCTTTTTTCTCTTCTCTCTGCGGCCTGCATGTAACATCTGACCATCACCGTGTGCCACACAGACACCAGGAAGTTAACCAGCTTGGGCTGCTGCTGATTGGTTGGCACACACCTCTGTTTCTGTTTGGCTCTCAGTCTCCATGTTGCTGATCCTGGATCTGCTGAGATGTCCCAGGCCATTGTTGGCTTTGATCCTCATACATTTAACTTTGTCCTCAGAAAGGACAAGTTCCAAAAAGTCAAACAGGGACTACTTTTGCATTTGACGTAGCCAAACTGCATGCGCCTGGAGAAGCCAAAAGGCTTACAGCACCTGGTATTCCCAGGCGGTCTCCCATCCAAGTACTAACCAGGCCCGACTCTGCTTGGCTTCTGAGATCTGACGAGATCAGGCGTGTTCAGGGTGGTGTGGCCGTAAGCCAGCAATGGGATCACAAAACAGCTCTTTATAGATTCTGAAACAGAATCTGTTATTGTATTCCGACTTGTAAAATAGAACTATACTGTTTAGAGAAGACGCAGTTTATGAGCATGTTGTGGGATTGAGCTTCCCTGGTTTCTCTATATGACAACGGACACAAAACTACACACAGGGAACAGAGGAGCTTGACAGACACTAAGTTATCTGAGAGTCCCATTTTCAGCTGCAGAGAACAATCACATCAGGGAAGTCAACGTGCAGGCTCAACAGCAGCCTCTCAAGCCAGCTCTCTGGTAAAAATAGGGGAAACGTATGGTTCCAGCACCTATATAACATATATTTGTCACAGGGACTGTGGCTTACGGCCACACCGCCCTGAACACGCCCGATCTCGTCCGATCTCGGAAGCCAAGCAGGGTCGGGCCTGGTTAGTACTTGGATGGGAGACCGCTTGGGAATACCAGGTGCTGTAAGCTTTTTTCTCTTCTCTCTGCGGCCTGCATGTAACATCTGACCATCACCGTGTGCCACACAGACACCAGGAAGTTAACCAGCTTGGGCTGCTGCTGATTGGTTGGCACACACCTCTGTTTCTGTTTGGCTCTCAGTCTCCATGTTGCTGATCCTGGATCTGCTGAGATGTCCCAGGCCATTGTTGGCTTTGATCCTCATACATTTAACTTTGTCCTCAGAAAGGACAAGTTCCAAAAAGTCAAACAGGGACTAGTTTTGCATTTGACGTAGCCAAACTGCATGCGCCTGGAGAAGCCAAAAGGCTTACAGCACCTGGTATTCCCAGGCGGTCTCCCATCCAAGTACTAACCAGGCCCGACTCTGCTTGGCTTCTGAGATCTGACGAGATCAGGCGTGTTCAGGGTGGTGTGGCCGTAAGCCAGCAATGGGATCACAAAACAGCTCTTTATAGATTCTGAAACAGAATCTGTTATTGTATTCCGACTTGTAAAATAGAACTATACTGTTTAGAGAAGACGCAGTTTATGAGCATGTTGTGGGATTGAGCTTCCCTGGTTTCTCTATATGACAACGGACACAAAACTACACACAGGGAACAGAGGAGCTTGACAGACACTAAGTTATCTGAGAGTCCCATTTTCAGCTGCAGAGAACAATCACATCAGGGAAGTCAACGTGCAGGCTCAACAGCAGCCTCTCAAGCCAGCTCTCTGGTAAAAATAGGGGAAACGTATGGTTCCAGCACCTATATAACATATATTTGTCACAGGGACTGTGGCTTACGGCCACACCGCCCTGAACACGCCCGATCTCGTCCGATCTCGGAAGCCAAGCAGGGTCGGGCCTGGTTAGTACTTGGATGGGAGACCGCTTGGGAATACCAGGTGCTGTAAGCTTTTTTCTCTTCTCTCTGCGGCCTGCATGTAACATCTGACCATCACCGTGTGCCACACAGACACCAGGAAGTTAACCAGCTTGGGCTGCTGCTGATTGGTTGGCACACACCTCTGTTTCTGTTTGGCTCTCAGTCTCCATGTTGCTGATCCTGGATCTGCTGAGATGTCCCAGGCCATTGTTGGCTTTGATCCTCATACATTTAAATTTGTCCTCAGAAAGGACAAGTTCCAAAAAGTCAAACAGGGACTACTTTTGCATTTGACGTAGCCAAACTGCATGCGCCTGGAGAAGCCAAAAGGCTTACAGCACCTGGTATTCCCAGGCGGTCTCCCATCCAAGTACTAACCAGGCCCGACTCTGCTTGGCTTCTGAGATCTGACGAGATCAGACGTGTTCAGGGTGGTGTGGCCGTAAGCCAGCAATGGGATCACAAACCAGCTCTTTATAGATTCTGAAACAGAATCTGTTATTGTATTCCGACTTGTAAAATAGAACTATACTGTTTAGAGAAGACGCAGTTTATGAGCATGTTGTGGGATTGAGCTTCCCTGGTTTCTCTATATGACAACGGACACAAAACTACACACAGGGAACAGAGGAGCTTGACAGACACTAAGTTATCTGAGAGTCCCATTTTCAGCTGCAGAGAACAATCACATCAGGGAAGTCAACGTGCAGGCTCAACAGCAGCCTCTCAAGCCAGCTTTCTGGTAAAAATAGGGGAAACGTATGGTTCCAGCACCTATATAACATATATTTGTCACAGGGACTGTGGCTTACGGCCACACCGCCCTGAACACGCCCGATCTCGTCCGATCTCGGAAGCCAAGCAGGGTCGGGCCTGGTTAGTACTTGGATGGGAGACCGCTTGGGAATACCAGGTGCTGTAAGCTTTTTTCTCTTCTCTCTGCGGCCTGCATGTAACATCTGACCATCACCGTGTGCCACACAGACACCAGGAAGTTAACCAGCTTGGGCTGCTGCTGATTGGTTGGCAGACACCTCTGTTTCTGTTTGGCTCTCAGTCTCCATGTTGCTGATCCTGGATCTGCTGAGATGTCCCAGGCCATTGTTGGCTTTGATCCTCATACATTTAACTTTGTCCTCAGAAAGGACAAGTTCCAAGAAGTCAAACAGGGACTAGTTTTGCATTTGACGTAGCCAAACTGCATGCGCCTGGAGAAGCCAAAAGGCTTACAGCACCTGGTATTCCCAGGCGGTCTCCCATCCAAGTACTAACCAGGCCCGACTCTGCTTGGCTTCTGAGATCTGACGAGATCAGGCGTGTTCAGGGTGGTGTGGCCGTAAGCCAGCAATGGGATCACAAAACAGCTCTTTATAGATTCTGAAACAGAATCTGTTATTGTATTCCGACTTGTAAAATAGAACTATACTGTTTAGAGAAGACGCAGTTTATGAGCATGTCGTGGGATTGAGCTTCCCTGGTTTCTCTATATGACAACGGACACAAAACTACACACAGGGAACAGAGGAGCTTGACAGACAGTTATCTGAGAGTCCCATTTTCAGCTGCAGAGAACAATCACATCAGGGAAGTCAACGTGCAGGCTCAACAGCGGCCTCTCAAGCCAGCTCTCTGGTAAAAATAGGGGAAACGTATGGTTCCAGCACCTATATAACATATATTTGTCACAGGGACTGTGGCTTACGGCCACACCGCCCTGAACACGCCCGATCTCGTCCGATCTCGGAAGCCAAGCAGGGTCGGGCCTGGTTAGTACTTGGATGGGAGACCGCTTGGGAATACCAGGTGCTGTAAGCTTTTTTCTCTTCTCTCTGCGGCCTGCATGTAACATCTGACCATCACCGTGTGCCACACAGACACCAGGAAGTTAACCAGCTTGGGCTGCTGCTGATTGGTTGGCACACACCTCTGTTTCTGTTTGGCTCTCAGTCTCCATGTTGCTGATCCTGGATCTGCTGAGATGTCCCAGGCCATTGTTGGCTTTGATCCTCATACATTTAACTTTGTCCTCAGAAAGGACAAGTTCCAAAAAGTCAAACAGGGACTAGTTTTGCATTTGACGTAGCCAAACTGCATGCGCCTGGAGAAGCCAAAAGGCTTACAGCACCTGGTATTCCCAGGCGGTCTCCCATCCAAGTACTAACCAGGCCCGACTCTGCTTGGCTTCTGAGATCTGCCGAGATCAGGCGTGTTCAGGGTGGTGTGGCCGTAAGCCAGCAATGGGATCACAAAACAGCTCTTTATAGATTCTGAAACAGAATCTGTTATTGTATTCCGACTTGTAAAATAGAACTATACTGTTTAGAGAAGACGCAGTTTATGAGCATGTTGTGGGATTGAGCTTCCCTGGTTTCTCTATATGACAACGGACACAAAACTACACACAGGGAACAGAGGAGCTTGACAGACAGTTATCTGAGAGTCCCATTTTCAGCTGCAGAGAACAATCACATCAGGGAAGTCAACGTGCAGGCTCAACAGCAGCCTCTCAAGCCAGCTCTCTGGTAAAAATAGGGGAAACGTATGGTTCCAGCACCTATATAACATATATTTGTCACAGGGACTGTGGCTTACGGCCACACCGCCCTGAACACGCCCGATCTCGTCCGATCTCGGAAGCCAAGCAGGGTCGGGCCTGGTTAGTACTTGGATGGGAGACCGCTTGGGAATACCAGGTGCTGTAAGCTTTTTTCTCTTCTCTCTGCGGCCTGCATGTAACATCTGACCATCACCGTGTGCCACACAGACACCAGGAAGTTAACCAGCTTGGGCTGCTGCTGATTGGTTGGCACACACCTCTGTTTCTGTTTGGCTCTCAGTCTCCATGTTGCTGATCCTGGATCTGCTGAGATGTCCCAGGCCATTGTTGGCTTTGATCCTCATACATTTAACTTTGTCCTCAGAAAGGACAAGTTCCAAAAAGTCAAACAGGGACTAGTTTTGCATTTGACGTAGCCAAACTGCATGCGCCTGGAGAAGCCAAAAGGCTTATAGCACCTGGTATTCCCAGGCGGTCTCCCATCCAAGTACTAACCAGGCCCGACTCTGCTTGGCTTCTGAGATCTGACGAGATCAGGCGTGTTCAGGGTGGTGTGGCCGTAAGCCAGCAATGGGATCACAAACCAGCTCTTTATAGATTCTGAAACAGAATCTGTTATTGTATTCCGACTTGTAAAATAGAACTATACTGTTTAGAGAAGACGCAGTTTATGAGCATGTCGTGGGATTGAGCTTCCCTGGTTTCTCTATATGACAACGGACACAAAACTACACACAGGGAACAGAGGAGCTTGACAGACAGTTATCTGAGAGTCCCATTTTCAGCTGCAGAGAACAATCACATCAGGGAAGTCAACGTGCAGGCTCAACAGCGGCCTCTCAAGCCAGCTCTCTGGTAAAAATAGGGGAAACGTATGGTTCCAGCACCTATATAACATATATTTGTCACAGGGACTGTGGCTTACGGCCACACCGCCCTGAACACGCCCGATCTCGTCCGATCTCGGAAGCCAAGCAGGGTAGGGCCTGGTTAGTACTTGGATGGGAGACCGCTTGGGAATACCAGGTGCTGTAAGCTTTTTTCTCTTCTCTCTGCGGCCTGCATGTAACATCTGACCATCACCGTGTGCCACACAGACACCAGGAAGTTGACCAGCTTGGGCTGCTGCTGATTGGTTGGCACACACCTCTGTTTCTGTTTGGCTCTCAGTCTCCATGTTGCTGATCCTGGATCTGCTGAGATGTCCCAGGCCATTGTTGGCTTTGATCCTCATACATTTAACTTTGTCCTCAGAAAGGACAAGTTCCAAAAAGTCAAACAGGGACTAGTTTTGCATTTGACGTAGCCAAACTGCATGCGCCTGGAGAAGCCAAAAGGCGTACAGCACCTGGTATTCCCAGGCGGTCTCCCATCCAAGTACTAACCAGGCCCGACTCTGCTTGGCTTCTGAGAACTGACGAGATCAGGCGTGTTCAGGGTGGTGTGGCCGTAAGCCAGCAATGGGATCACAAACCAGCTCTTTATAGATTCTGAAACAGAATCTGTTATTGTATTCCGACTTGTAAAATAGAACTATACTGTTTAGAGAAGACGCAGTTTATGAGCATGTCGTGGGATTGAGCTTCCCTGGTTTCTCTATATGACAACGGACACAAAACTACACACAGGGAACAGAGGCTTTTGACAGACACTAAGTTATCTGAGAGTCCCATTTTCAGCTGCAGAGAACAATCACATCAGGGAAGTCAACGTGCAGGCTCAACAGCGGCCTCTCAAGCCAGCTCTCTGGTAAAAATAGGGGAAACGTATGGTTCCAGCAACTATATAACATATATTTGTCACAGGGACTGTGGCTTACGGCCACACCGCCCTGAACACGCCCGATCTCGTCCGATCTCGGAAGCCAAGCAGGGTCGGGCCTGGTTAGTACTTGGATGGGAGACCGCTTGGGAATACCAGGTGCTGTAAGCTTTTTTCTCTTCTCTCTGCGGCCTGCATGTAACATCTGACCATCACCGTGTGCCACACAGACACCAGGAAGTTAACCAGCTTGGGCTGCTGCTGATTGGTTGGCACACACCTCTGTTTCTGTTTGGCTCTCAGTCTCCATGTTGCTGATCCTGGATCTGCTGAGATGTCCCAGGCCATTGTTGGCTTTGATCCTCATACATTTAACTTTGTCCTCAGAAAGGACAAGTTCCAAAAAGTCAAACAGGGACTAGTTTTGCATTTGACGTAGCCAAACTGCATGCGCCTGGAGAAGCCAAAAGGCTTACAGCACCTGGTATTCCCAGGCGGTCTCCCATCCAAGTACTAACCAGGCCCGACTCTGCTTGGCTTCTGAGATCTGACGAGATCAGGCGTGTTCAGGGTGGTGTGGCCGTAAGCCAGCAATGGGATCACAAACCAGCTCTTTATAGATTCTGAAACAGAATCTGTTATTGTATTCCGACTTGTAAAATAGAACTATACTGTTTAGAGAAGACGCAGTTTATGAGCATGTTGTGGGATTGAGCTTCCCTGGTTTCTCTATATGACAACGGACACAAAACTACACACAGGGAACAGAGGAGCTTGACAGACAGTTATCTGAGAGTCCCATTTTCAGCTGCAGAGAACAATCACATCAGGGAAGTCAACGTGCAGGCTCAACAGCGGCCTCTCAAGCCAGCTCTCTGGTAAAAATAGGGGAAACGTATGGTTCCAGCACCTATATAACATATATTTGTCACAGGGACTGTGGCTTACGGCCACACCGCCCTGAACACGCCCGATCTCGTCCGATCTCGGAAGCCAAGCAGGGTCGGGCCTGGTTAGTACTTGGATGGGAGACCGCTTGGGAATACCAGGTGCTGTAAGCTTTTTTCTCTTCTCTCTGCGGCCTGCATGTAACATCTGACCATCACCGTGTGCCACACAGACACCAGGAAGTTAACCAGCTTGGGCTGCTGCTGATTGGTTGGCACACACCTCTGTTTCTGTTTGGCTCTCAGTCTCCATGTTGCTGATCCTGGATCTGCTGAGATGTCCCAGGCCATTGTTGGCTTTGATCCTCATACATTTAACTTTGTCCTCAGAAAGGACAAGTTCCAAAAAGTCAAACAGGGACTAGTTTTGCATTTGACGTAGCCAAACTGCATGCGCCTGGAGAAGCCAAAAGGCTTATAGCACCTGGTATTCCCAGGCGGTCTCCCATCCAAGTACTAACCAGGCCCGACTCTGCTTGGCTTCTGAGATCTGACGAGATCAGGCGTGTTCAGGGTGGTGTGGCCGTAAGCCAGCAATGGGATCACAAACCAGCTCTTTATAGATTCTGAAACAGAATCTGTTATTGTATTCCGACTTGTAAAATAGAACTATACTGTTTAGAGAAGACGCAGTTTATGAGCATGTCGTGGGATTGAGCTTCCCTGGTTTCTCTATATGACAACGGACACAAAACTACACACAGGGAACAGAGGAGCTTGACAGACAGTTATCTGAGAGTCCCATTTTCAGCTGCAGAGAACTATCACATCAGGGAAGTCAACGTGCAGGCTCAACAGCGGCCTCTCAAGCCAGCTCTCTGGTAAAAATAGGGGAAACGTATGGTTCCAGCAACTATATAACATATATTTGTCACAGGGACTGTGGCTTACGGCCACACCGCCCTGAACACGCCCGATCTCGTCCGATCTCGGAAGCCAAGCAGGGTCGGGCCTGGTTAGTACTTGGATGGGAGACCGCTTGGGAATACCAGGTGCTGTAAGCTTTTTTCTCTTCTCTCTGCGGCCTGCATGTAACATCTGACCATCACCGTGTGCCACACAGACACCAGGAAGTTAACCAGCTTGGGCTGCTGCTGATTGGTTGGCACACACCTCTGTTTCTGTTTGGCTCTCAGTCTCCATGTTGCTGATCCTGGATCTGCTGAGATGTCCCAGGCCATTGTTGGCTTTGATCCTCATACATTTAACTTTGTCCTCAGAAAGGACAAGTTCCAAAAAGTCAAACAGGGACTAGTTTTGCATTTGACGTAGCCAAACTGCATGCGCCTGGAGAAGCCAAAAGGCTTACAGCACCTGGTATTCCCAGGCGGTCTCCCATCCAAGTACTAACCAGGCCCGACTCTGCTTGGCTTCTGAGATCTGACGAGATCAGACGTGTTCAGGGTGGTGTGGCCGTAAGCCAGCAATGGGATCACAAACCAGCTCTTTATAGATTCTGAAACAGAATCTGTTATTGTATTCCGACTTGTAAAATAGAACTATACTGTTTAGAGAAGACGCAGTTTATGAGCATGTTGTGGGATTGAGCTTCCCTGGTTTCTCTATATGACAACGGACACAAAACTACACACAGGGAACAGAGGAGCTTGACAGACACTAAGTTATCTGAGAGTCCCATTTTCAGCTGCAGAGAACAATCACATCAGGGAAGTCAACGTGCAGGCTCAACAGCAGCCTCTCAAGCCAGCTCTCTGGTAAAAATAGGGGAAACGTATGGTTCCAGCACCTATATAACATATATTTGTCACAGGGACTGTGGCTTACGGCCACACCGCCCTGAACACGCCCGATCTCGTCCGATCTCGTCCGATCTCGGAAGCCAAGCAGGGTCGGGCCTGGTTAGTACTTGGATGGGAGACCGCTTGGGAATACCAGGTGCTGTAAGCTTTTTTCTCTTCTCTCTGCGGCCTGCATGTAACATCTGACCATCACCGTGTGCCACACAGACACCAGGAAGTTGACCAGCTTGGGCTGCTGCTGATTGGTTGGCACACACCTCTGTTTCTGTTTGGCTCTCAGTCTCCATGTTGCTGATCCTGGATCTGCTGAGATGTCCCAGGCCATTGTTGGCTTTGATCCTCATACATTTAACTTTGTCCTCAGAAAGGACAAGTTCCAAAAAGTCAAACAGGGACTACTTTTGCATTTGACGTAGCCAAACTGCATGCGCCTGGAGAAGCCAAAAGGCGTACAGCACCTGGTATTCCCAGGCGGTCTCCCATCCAAGTACTAACCAGGCCCGACTCTGCTTGGCTTCTGAGAACTGACGAGATCAGGCGTGTTCAGGGTGGTGTGGCCGTAAGCCAGCAATGGGATCACAAACCAGCTCTTTATAGATTCTGAAACAGAATCTGTTATTGTATTCCGACTTGTAAAATAGAACTATACTGTTTAGAGAAGACGCAGTTTATGAGCATGTCGTGGGATTGAGCTTCCCTGGTTTCTCTATATGACAACGGACACAAAACTACACACAGGGAACAGAGGATTTTGACAGACACTAAGTTATCTGAGAGTCCCATTTTCAGCTGCAGAGAACAATCACATCAGGGAAGTCAACGTGCAGGCTCAACAGCGGCCTCTCAAGCCAGCTCTCTGGTAAAAATAGGGGAAACGTATGGTTCCAGCACCTATATAACATATATTTGTCACAGGGACTGTGGCTTACGGCCACACCGCCCTGAACACGCCCAATCTCGTCCGATCTCGGAAGCCAAGCGGGGTCGGGCCTGGTTAGTACTTGGATGGGAGACCGCTTGGGAATACCAGGTGCTGTAAGCTTTTTTCTCTTCTCTCTGCGGCCTGCATGTAACATCTGACCATCACCGTGTGCCACACAGACACCAGGAAGTTAACCAGCTTGGGCTGCTGCTGATTGGTTGGCAGACACCTCTGTTTCTGTTTGGCTCTCAGTCTCCATGTTGCTGATCCTGGATCTGCTGAGATGTCCCAAGCCATTGTTGGCTTTGATCCTCATACATTTAACTTTGTCCTCAGAAAGGACAAGTTCCAAAAAGTCAAACAGGGACTAGTTTTGCATTTGACGTAGCCAAACTGCATGCGCCTGGAGAAGCCAAAAGGCTTACAGCACCTGGTATTCCCAGGCGGTCTCCCATCCAAGTACTAACCAGGCCCAACTCTGCTTGGCTTCTGAGAACTGACGAGATCAGGCGTGTTCAGGGTGGTGTGGCCATAAGCCAGCAATGGGATCACAAACCAGCTCTTTATAGATTCTGAAACAGAATCTGTTATTGTATTCCGACTTGTAAAATAGAACTATACTGTTTAGAGAAGACGCAGTTTATGAGCATGTCGTGGGATTGAGCTTCCCTGGTTTCTCTATATGACAACGGACACAAAACTACACACAGGGAACAGAGGCTTTTGACAGACACTAAGTTATCTGAGAGTCCCATTTTCAGCTGCAGAGAACAATCACATCAGGGAAGTCAACGTGCAGGCTCAACAGCGGCCTCTCAAGCCAGCTCTCTGGTAAAAATAGGGGAAACGTATGGTTCCAGCACCTATATAACATATATTTGTCACAGGGACTGTGGCTTACGGCCACACCGCCCTGAACACGCCCGATCTCGTCCGATCTCGGAAGCCAAGCAGGGTCGGGCCTGGTTAGTACTTGGATGGGAGACCGCTTGGGAATACCAGGTGCTGTAAGCTTTTTTCTCTTCTCTCTGCGGCCTGCATGTAACATCTGACCATCACCGTGTGCCACACAGACACCAGGAAGTTAACCAGCTTGGGCTGCTGCTGATTGGTTGGCAGACACCTCTGTTTCTGTTTGGCTCTCAGTCTCCATGTTGCTGATCCTGGATCTGCTGAGATGTCCCAGGCCATTGTTGGCTTTGATCCTCATACATTTAACTTTGTCCTCAGAAAGGACAAGTTCCAAAAAGTCAAACAGGGACTAGTTTTGCATTTGACGTAGCCAAACTGCATGCGCCTGGAGAAGCCAAAAGGCTTACAGCACCTGGTATTCCCAGGCGGTCTCCCATCCAAGTACTAACCAGGCCCGACTCTGCTTGGCTTCTGAGAACTGACGAGATCAGGCGTGTTCAGGGTGGTGTGGCCGTAAGCCAGCAATGGGATCACAAACCAGCTCTTTATAGATTCTGAAACAGAATCTGTTATTGTATTCCGACTTGTAAAATAGAACTATACTGTTTAGAGAAGACGCAGTTTATGAGCATGTTGTGGGATTGAGCTTCCCTGGTTTCTCTATATGACAACGGACACAAAACTACACACAGGGAACAGAGGAGCTTGACAGACACTAAGTTATCTGAGAGTCCCATTTTCAGCTGCAGAGAACAATCACATCAGGGAAGTCAACGTGCAGGCTCAACAGCAGCCTCTCAAGCCAGCTCTCTGGTAAAAATAGGGGAAACGTATGGTTCCAGCACCTATATAACATATATTTGTCACAGGGACTGTGGCTTACGGCCACACCGCCCTGAACACGCCCGATCTCGTCCGATCTCGGAAGCCAAGCAGGGTCGGGCCTGGTTAGTACTTGGATGGGAGACCGCTTGGGAATACCAGGTGCTGTAAGCTTTTTTCTCTTCTCTCTGCGGCCTGCATGTAACATCTGACCATCACCGTGTGCCACACAGACACCAGGAAGTTAACCAGCTTGGGCTGCTGCTGATTGGTTGGCACACACCTCTGTTTCTGTTTGGCTCTCAGTCTCCATGTTGCTGATCCTGGATCTGCTGAGATGTCCCAGGCCATTGTTGGCTTTGATCCTCATACATTTAACTTTGTCCTCAGAAAGGACAAGTTCCAAAAAGTCAAACAGGGACTAGTTTTGCATTTGACGTAGCCAAACTGCATGCGCCTGGAGAAGCCAAAAGGCTTACAGCACCTGGTATTCCCAGGCGGTCTCCCATCCAAGTACTAACCAGGCCCGACTCTGCTTGGCTTCTGAGATCTGACGAGATCAGGCATGTTCAGGGTGGTGTGGCCGTAAGCCAGCAATGGGATCACAAACCAGCTCTTTATAGATTCTGAAACAGAATCTGTTATTGTATTCCGACTTGTAAAATAGAACTATACTGTTTAGAGAAGACGCAGTTTATGAGCATGTCGTGGGATTGAGCTTCCCTGGTTTCTCTATATGACAACGGACACAAAACTACACACAGGGAACAGAGGAGCTTGACAGACAGTTATCTGAGAGTCCCATTTTCAGCTGCAGAGAACAATCACATCAGGGAAGTCAACGTGCAGGCTCAACAGCAGCCTCTCAAGCCAGCTCTCTGGTAAAAATAGGGGAAACGTATGGTTCCAGCACCTATATAACATATATTTGTCACAGGGACTGTGGCTTACGGCCACACCGCCCTGAACACGCCCGATCTCGTCCGATCTCGGAAGCCAAGCAGGGTCGGGCCTGGTTAGTACTTGGATGGGAGACCGCTTGGGAATACCAGGTGCTGTAAGCTTTTTTCTCTTCTCTCTGCGGCCTGCATGTAACATCTGACCATCACCGTGTGCCACACAGACACCAGGAAGTTAACCAGCTTGGGCTGCTGCTGATTGGTTGGCACACACCTCTGTTTCTGTTTGGCTCTCAGTCTCCATGTTGCTGATCCTGGATCTGCTGAGATGTCCCAGGCCATTGTTGGCTTTGATCCTCATACATTTAACTTTGTCCTCAGAAAGGACAAGTTCCAAAAAGTCAAACAGGGACTAGTTTTGCATTTGACGTAGCCAAAATGCATGCGCCTGGAGAAGCCAAAAGGCTTACAGCACCTGGTATTCCCAGGCGGTCTCCCATCCAAGTACTAACCAGGCCCGACTCTGCTTGGCTTCTGAGAACTGACGAGATCAGGCGTGTTCAGGGTGGTGTGGCCGTAAGCCAGCAATGGGATCACAAACCAGCTCTTTATAGATTCTGAAACAGAATCTGTTATTGTATTCCGACTTGTAAAATAGAACTATACTGTTTAGAGAAGACGCAGTTTATGAGCATGTCGTGGGATTGAGCTTCCCTGGTTTCTCTATATGACAACGGACACAAAACTACACACAGGGAACAGAGGCTTTTGACAGACACTAAGTTATCTGAGAGTCCCATTTTCAGCTGCAGAGAACAATCACATCAGGGAAGTCAACGTGCAGGCTCAACAGCGGCCTCTCAAGCCAGCTCTCTGGTAAAAATAGGGGAAACGTATGGTTCCAGCACCTATATAACATATATTTGTCACAGGGACTGTGGCTTACGGCCACACCGCCCTGAACACGCCCGATCTCGTCCGATCTCGGAAGCCAAGCGGGGTCGGGCCTGGTTAGTACTTGGATGGGAGACCGCTTGGGAATACCAGGTGCTGTAAGCTTTTTTCTCTTCTCTCTGCGGCCTGCATGTAACATCTGACCATCACCGTGTGCCACACAGACACCAGGAAGTTAACCAGCTTGGGCTGCTGCTGATTGGTTGGCACACACCTCTGTTTCTGTTTGGCTCTCAGTCTCCATGTTGCTGATCCTGGATCTGCTGAGATGTCCCAGGCCATTGTTGGCTTTGATCCTCATACATTTAACTTTGTCCTCAGAAAGGACAAGTTCCAAAAAGTCAAACAGGGACTAGTTTTGCATTTGACGTAGCCAAACTGCATGCGCCTGGAGAAGCCAAAAGGCTTACAGCACCTGGTATTCCCAGGCGGTCTCCCATCCAAGTACTAACCAGGCCCGACTCTGCTTGGCTTCTGAGATCTGACGAGATCAGGCGTGTTCAGGGTGGTGTGGCCGTAAGCCAGCAATGGGATCAAAAAACAGCTCTTTATAGATTCTGAAACAGAATCTGTTATTGTATTCCGACTTGTAAAATAGAACTATACTGTTTAGAGAAGACGCAGTTTATAAGCATGTCGTGGGATTGAGCTTCCCTGGTTTCTCTATATGACAACGGACACAAAACTACACACAGGGAACAGAGGAGCTTGACAGACACTAAGTTATCTGAGAGTCCCATTTTCAGCTGCAGAGAACAATCACATCAGGGAAGTCAACGTGCAGGCTCAACAGCAGCCTCTCAAGCCAGCTCTCTGGTAAAAATAGGGGAAACGTATGGTTCCAGCACCTATATAACATATATTTGTCACAGGGACTGTGGCTTACGGCCACACCGCCCTGAACACGCCCGATCTCGTCCGATCTCGGAAGCCAAGCGGGGTCGGGCCTGGTTAGTACTTGGATGGGAGACCGCTTGGGAATACCAGGTGCTGTAAGCTTTTTTCTCTTCTCTCTGCGGCCTGCATGTAACATCTGACCATCACCGTGTGCCACACAGACACCAGGAAGTTAACCAGCTTGGGCTGCTGCTGATTGGTTGGCACACACCTCTGTTTCTGTTTGGCTCTCAGTCTCCATGTTGCTGATCCTGGATCTGCTGAGATGTCCCAGGCCATTGTTGGCTTTGATCCTCATACATTTAACTTTGTCCTCAGAAAGGACAAGTTCCAAAAAGTCAAACAGGGACTAGTTTTGCATTTGACGTAGCCAAACTGCATGCGCCTGGAGAAGCCAAAAGGCTTACAGCACCTGGTATTCCCAGGCGGTCTCCCATCCAAGTACTAACCAGGCCCGACTCTGCTTGGCTTCTGAGAACTGACGAGATCAGGCGTGTTCAGGGTGGTGTGGCCGTAAGCCAGCAATGGGATCACAAACCAGCTCTTTATAGATTCTGAAACAGAATCTGTTATTGTATTCCGACTTGTAAAATAGAACTATACTGTTTAGAGAAGACGCAGTTTATGAGCATGTCGTGGGATTGAGCTTCCCTGGTTTCTCTATATGACAACGGACACAAAACTACACACAGGGAACAGAGGCTTTTGACAGACACTAAGTTATCTGAGAGTCCCATTTTCAGCTGCAGAGAACAATCACATCAGGGAAGTCAACGTGCAGGCTCAACAGCGGCCTCTCAAGCCAGCTCTCTGGTAAAAATAGGGGAAACGTATGGTTCCAGCACCTATATAACATATATTTGTCACAGGGACTGTGGCTTACGGCCACACCGCCCTGAACACGCCCGATCTCGTCCGATCTCGGAAGCCAAGCGGGGTCGGGCCTGGTTAGTACTTGGATGGGAGACCGCTTGGGAATACCAGGTGCTGTAAGCTTTTTTCTCTTCTCTCTGCGGCCTGCATGTAACATCTGACCATCACCGTGTGCCACACAGACACCAGGAAGTTAACCAGCTTGGGCTGCTGCTGATTGGTTGGCAGACACCTCTGTTTCTGTTTGGCTCTCAGTCTCCATGTTGCTGATCCTGGATCTGCTGAGATGTCCCAGGCCATTGTTGGCTTTGATCCTCATACATTTAACTTTGTCCTCAGAAAGGACAAGTTCCAAAAAGTCAAACAGGGACTAGTTTTGCATTTGACGTAGCCAAACTGCATGCGCCTGGAGAAGCCAAAAGGCTTACAGCACCTGGTATTCCCAGGCGGTCTCCCATCCAAGTACTAACCAGGCCCGACTCTGCTTGGCTTCTGAGAACTG
>NC_134516.1:26622537-26672537 GCF_027942865.1 Odontesthes bonariensis | reverse complement strand
GTAACATCTGACCATCACCGTGTGCCACACAGACACCAGGAAGTTAACCAGCTTGGGCTGCTGCTGATTGGTTGGCACACACCTCTGTTTCTGTTTGGCTCTCAGTCTCCATGTTGCTGATCCTGGATCTGCTGAGATGTCCCAGGCCATTGTTGGCTTTGATCCTCATACATTTAACTTTGTCCTCAGAAAGGACAAGTTCCAAAAAGTCAAACAGGGACTAGTTTTGCATTTGACGTAGCCAAACTGCATGCGCCTGGAGAAGCCAAAAGGCTTACAGCACCTGGTATTCCCAGGCGGTCTCCCATCCAAGTACTAACCAGGCCCGACTCTGCTTGGCTTCTGAGATCTGACGAGATCAGGCGTGTTCAGGGTGGTGTGGCCGTAAGCCAGCAATGGGATCACAAACCAGCTCTTTATAGATTCTGAAACAGAATCTGTTATTGTATTCCGACTTGTAAAATAGAACTATACTGTTTAGAGAAGACGCAGTTTATGAGCATGTCGTGGGATTGAGCTTCCCTGGTTTCTCTATATGACAACGGACACAAAACTACACACAGGGAACAGAGGAGCTTGACAGACAGTTATCTGACAGTCCCATTTTCAGCTGCAGAGAACAATCACATCAGGGAAGTCAACGTGCAGGCTCAACAGCAGCCTCTCAAGCCAGCTCTCTGGTAAAAATAGGGGAAACGTATGGTTCCAGCACCTATATAACATATATTTGTCACAGGGACTGTGGCTTACGGCCACACCGCCCTGAACACGCCCGATCTCGTCCGATCTCGGAAGCCAAGCGGGGTCGGGCCTGGTTAGTACTTGGATGGGAGACCGCTTGGGAATACCAGGTGCTGTAAGCTTTTTTCTCTTCTCTCTGCGGCCTGCATGTAACATCTGACCATCACCGTGTGCCACACAGACACCAGGAAGTTAACCAGCTTGGGCTGCTGCTGATTGGTTGGCACACACCTCTGTTTCTGTTTGGCTCTCAGTCTCCATGTTGCTGATCCTGGATCTGCTGAGATGTCCCAGGCCATTGTTGGCTTTGATCCTCATACATTTAACTTTGTCCTCAGAAAGGACAAGTTCCAAAAAGTCAAACAGGGACTAGTTTTGCATTTGACGTAGCCAAACTGCATGCGCCTGGAGAAGCCAAAAGGCTTACAGCACCTGGTATTCCCAGGCGGTCTCCCATCCAAGTACTAACCAGGCCCGACTCTGCTTGGCTTCTGAGATCTGACGAGATCAGGCGTGTTCAGGGTGGTGTGGCCGTAAGCCAGCAATGGGATCACAAACCAGCTCTTTATAGATTCTGAAACAGAATCTGTTATTGTATTCCGACTTGTAAAATAGAACTATACTGTTTAGAGAAGACGCAGTTTATGAGCATGTCGTGGGATTGAGCTTCCCTGGTTTCTCTATATGACAACGGACACAAAACTACACACAGGGAACAGAGGAGCTTGACAGACAGTTATCTGAGAGTCCCATTTTCAGCTGCAGAGAACAATCACATCAGGGAAGTCAACGTGCAGGCTCAACAGCAGCCTCTCAAGCCAGCTCTCTGGTAAAAATAGGGGAAACGTATGGTTCCAGCACCTATATAACATATATTTGTCACAGGGACTGTGGCTTACGGCCACACCGCCCTGAACACGCCCGATCTCGTCCGATCTCGGAAGCCAAGCAGGGTCGGGCCTGGTTAGTACTTGGATGGGAGACCGCTTGGGAATACCAGGTGCTGTAAGCTTTTTTCTCTTCTCTCTGCGGCCTGCATGTAACATCTGACCATCACCGTGTGCCACACAGACACCAGGAAGTTAACCAGCTTGGGCTGCTGCTGATTGGTTGGCACACACCTCTGTTTCTGTTTGGCTCTCAGTCTCCATGTTGCTGATCCTGGATCTGCTGAGAGGTCCCAGGCCATTGTTGGCTTTGATCCTCATACATTTAACTTTGTCCTCAGAAAGGACAAGTTCCAAAAAGTCAAACAGGGACTAGTTTTGCATTTGACGTAGCCAAACTGCATGCGCCTGGAGAAGCCAAAAGGCTTACAGCACCTGGTATTCCCAGGCGGTCTCCCATCCAAGTACTAACCAGGCCCGACTCTGCTTGGCTTCTGAGATCTGACGAGATCAGGCGTGTTCAGGGTGGTGTGGCCGTAAGCCAGCAATGGGATCACAAACCAGCTCTTTATAGATTCTGAAACAGAATCTGTTATTGTATTCCGACTTGTAAAATAGAACTATACTGTTTAGAGAAGACGCAGTTTATGAGCATGTCGTGGGATTGAGCTTCCCTGGTTTCTCTATATGACAACGGACACAAAACTACACACAGGGAACAGAGGAGCTTGACACACAGTTATCTGAGAGTCCCATTTTCAGCTGCAGAGAACAATCACATCAGGGAAGTCAACGTGCAGGCTCAACAGCAGCCTCTCAAGCCAGCTCTCTGGTAAAAATAGGGGAAACGTATGGTTCCAGCACCTATATAACATATATTTGTCACAGGGACTGTGGCTTACGGCCACACCGCCCTGAACACGCCCGATCTCGTCCGATCTCGGAAGCCAAGCAGGGTCGGGCCTGGTTAGTACTTGGATGGGAGACCGCTTGGGAATACCAGGTGCTGTAATTTTTTTTCTCTTCTCTCTGCGGCCTGCATGTAACATCTGACCATCACCGTGTGCCACACAGACACCAGGAAGTTAACCAGCTTGGGCTGCTGCTGATTGGTTGGCACACACCTCTGTTTCTGTTTGGCTCTCAGTCTCCATGTTGCTGATCCTGGATCTGCTGAGAGGTCCCAGGCCATTGTTGGCTTTGATCCTCATACATTTAACTTTGTCCTCAGAAAGGACAAGTTCCAAAAAGTCAAACAGGGACTAGTTTTGCATTTGACGTAGCCAAACTGCATGCGCCTGGAGAAGCCAAAAGGCTTACAGCACCTGGTATTCCCAGGCGGTCTCCCATCCAAGTACTAACCAGGCCCGACTCTGCTTGGCTTCTGAGATCTGACGAGATCAGGCGTGTTCAGGGTGGTGTGGCCGTAAGCCAGCAATGGGATCACAAAACAGCTCTTTATAGATTCTGAAACAGAATCTGTTATTGTATTCCGACTTGTAAAATAGAACTATACTGTTTAGAGAAGACGCAGTTTATGAGCATGTCGTGGGATTGAGCTTCCCTGGTTTCTCTATATGACAACGGACACAAAACTACACACAGGGAACAGAGGAGCTTGACAGACACTAAGTTATCTGAGAGTCCCATTTTCAGCTGCAGAGAACAATCACATCAGGGAAGTCAACGTGCAGGCTCAACAGCAGCCTCTCAAGCCAGCTCTCTGGTAAAAATAGGGGAAACGTATGGTTCCAGCACCTATATAACATATATTTGTCACAGGGACTGTGGCTTACGGCCACACCGCCCTGAACACGCCCGATCTCGTCCGATCTCGGAAGCCAAGCAGGGTCGGGCCTGGTTAGTACTTGGATGGGAGACCGCTTGGGAATACCAGGTGCTGTAAGCTTTTTTCTCTTCTCTCTGCGGCCTGCATGTAACATCTGACCATCACCGTGTGCCACACAGACACCAGGAAGTTAACCAGCTTGGGCTGCTGCTGATTGGTTGGCACACACCTCTGTTTCTGTTTGGCTCTCAGTCTCCATGTTGCTGATCCTGGATCTGCTGAGATGTCCCAGGCCATTGTTGGCTTTGATCCTCATACATTTAACTTTGTCCTCAGAAAGGACAAGTTCCAAAAAGTCAAACAGGGACTACTTTTGCATTTGACGTAGCCAAACTGCATGCGCCTGGAGAAGCCAAAAGGCTTACAGCACCTGGTATTCCCAGGCGGTCTCCCATCCAAGTACTAACCAGGCCCGACTCTGCTTGGCTTCTGAGATCTGACGAGATCAGGCGTGTTCAGGGTGGTGTGGCCGTAAGCCAGCAATGGGATCACAAACCAGCTCTTTATAGATTCTGAAACAGAATCTGTTATTGTATTCCGACTTGTAAAATAGAACTATACTGTTTAGAGAAGACGCAGTTTATGAGCATGTCGTGGGATTGAGCTTCCCTGGTTTCTCTATATGACAACGGACACAAAACTACACACAGGGAACAGAGGAGCTTGACAGACAGTTATCTGAGAGTCCCATTTTCAGCTGCAGAGAACAATCACATCAGGGAAGTCAACGTGCAGGCTCAACAGCAGCCTCTCAAGCCAGCTCTCTGGTAAAAATAGGGGAAACGTATGGTTCCAGCACCTATATAACATATATTTGTCACAGGGACTGTGGCTTACGGCCACACCGCCCTGAACACGCCCGATCTCGTCCGATCTCGGAAGCCAAGCGGGGTCGGGCCTGGTTAGTACTTGGATGGGAGACCGCTTGGGAATACCAGGTGCTGTAAGCTTTTTTCTCTTCTCTCTGCGGCCTGCATGTAACATCTGACCATCACCGTGTGCCACACAGACACCAGGAAGTTAACCAGCTTGGGCTGCTGCTGATTGGTTGGCACACACCTCTGTTTCTGTTTGGCTCTCAGTCTCCATGTTGCTGATCCTGGATCTGCTGAGATGTCCCAGGCCATTGTTGGCTTTGATCCTCATACATTTAACTTTGTCCTCAGAAAGGACAAGTTCCAAAAAGTCAAACAGGGACTAGTTTTGCATTTGACGTAGCCAAACTACATGCGCCTGGAGAAGCCAAAAGGCTTACAGCACCTGGTATTCCCAGGCGGTCTCCCATCCAAGTACTAACCAGGCCCGACTCTGCTTGGCTTCTGAGATCTGACGAGATCAGGCGTGTTCAGGGTGGTGTGGCCGTAAAACAGCAATGGGATCACAAACCAGCTCTTTATAGATTCTGAAACAGAATCTGTTATTGTATTCCGACTTGTAAAATAGAACTATACTGTTTAGAGAAGACGCAGTTTATGAGCATGTCGTGGGATTGAGCTTCCCTGGTTTCTCTATATGACAACGGACACAAAACTACACACAGGGAACAGAGGAGCTTGACAGACAGTTATCTGAGAGTCCCATTTTCAGCTGCAGAGAACAATCACATCAGGGAAGTCAACGTGCAGGCTCAACAGCAGCCTCTCAAGCCAGCTCTCTGGTAAAAATAGGGGAAACGTATGGTTCCAGCACCTATATAACATATATTTGTCACAGGGACTGTGGCTTACGGCCACACCGCCCTGAACACGCCCGATCTCGTCCGATCTCGGAAGCCAAGCAGGGTCGGGCCTGGTTAGTACTTGGATGGGAGACCGCTTGGGAATACCAGGTGCTGTAAGCTTTTTTCTCTTCTCTCTGCGGCCTGCATGTAACATCTGACCATCACCGTGTGCCACACAGACACCAGGAAGTTAACCAGCTTGGGCTGCTGCTGATTGGTTGGCACACACCTCTGTTTCTGTTTGGCTCTCAGTCTCCATGTTGCTGATCCTGGATCTGCTGAGATGTCCCAGGCCATTGTTGGCTTTGATCCTCATACATTTAACTTTGTCCTCAGAAAGGACAAGTTCCAAAAAGTCAAACAGGGACTAGTTTTGCATTTGACGTAGCCAAACTGCATGCGCCTGGAGAAGCCAAAAGGCTTACAGCACCTGGTATTCCCAGGCGGTCTCCCATCCAAGTACTAACCAGGCCCGACTCTGCTTGGCTTCTGAGATCTGACGAGATCAGGCGTGTTCAGGGTGGTGTGGCCGTAAGCCAGCAATGGGATCACAAACCAGCTCTTTATAGATTCTGAAACAGAATCTGTTATTGTATTCCGACTTGTAAAATAGAACTATACTGTTTAGAGAAGACGCAGTTTATGAGCATGTCGTGGGATTGAGCTTCCCTGGTTTCTCTATATGACAACGGACACAAAACTACACACAGGGAACAGAGGAGCTTGACAGACAGTTATCTGAGAGTCCCATTTTCAGCTGCAGAGAACAATCACATCAGGGAAGTCAACGTGCAGGCTCGACAGCGGCCTCTCAAGCCAGCTCTCTGGTAAAAATAGGGGACACGTATGGTTCCAGCACCTATATAACATATATTTGTCACAGGGACTGTGGCTTACGGCCACACCGCCCTGAACACGCCCGATCTCGTCCGATCTCGGAAGCCAAGCAGGGTCGGGCCTGGTTAGTACTTGAATGGGAGACCGCTTGGGAATACCAGGTGCTGTAAGCTTTTTTCTCTTCTCTCTGCAGCCTGCATGTAACATCTGACCATCACCGTGTGCCACACAGACACCAGGAAGTTAACCAGCTTGGGCTGCTGCTGATTGGTTGGCACACACCTCTGTTTCTGTTTGGCTCTCAGTCTCCATGTTGCTGATCCTGGATCTGCTGAGATGTCCCAGGCCATTGTTGGCTTTGATCCTCATACATTTAACTTTGTCCTCAGAAAGGACAAGTTCCAAAAAGTCAAACAGGGACTAGCTTTGCATTTGACGTAGCCAAACTGCATGCGCCTGGAGAAGCCAAAAGGCTTACAGCACCTGGTATTCCCAGGCGGTCTCCCATCCAAGTACTAACCAGGCCCGACTCTGCTTGGCTTCTGAGATCTGACGAGATCAGGCGTGTTCAGGGTGGTGTGGCCGTAAGCCAGCAATGGGATCACAAACCAGCTCTTTATAGATTCTGAAACAGAATCTGTTATTGTATTCCGACTTGTAAAATAGAACTATACTGTTTAGAGAAGACGCAGTTTATGAGCATGTCGTGGGATTGAGCTTCCCTGGTTTCTCTATATGACAACGGACACAAAACTACACACAGGGAACAGAGGAGCTTGACAGACAGTTATCTGAGAGTCCCATTTTCAGCTGCAGAGAACAATCACATCAGGGAAGTCAACGTGCAGGCTCAACAGCAGCCTCTCAAGCCAGCTCTCTGGTAAAAATAGGGGAAACGTATGGTTCCAGCACCCATATAACATATATTTGTCACAGGGACTGTGAAGCCAAGCAAGGTCTGGCCTGGTTAGTACTTGTATCTTTGTGTTGTGTTCTGTTGTTGGTGTTCATTCATTACAGATTGTCCAAATAGTGAAATCTAAGTGAAAAGAAACCCTGATATAAAGCAGAACTATTCATGATAAATGCTCTTAACCTGTTGTAGTTTCAGTGAATGTGATCAACACTCTGCAGCTAGTGTATTTAAGGTAATTTCTATAGTTTATATAACTTACAAATGAGGATATAACGATGCAGCTAACAGCAAAGCTAACAATAAGCTACATAGAAGGAAAAGCATCAGCCAGGCTCTGTCAGAGGTGACAGTGTAGAAACAGAGTGCAGGCCACTGCACGAAAAGAGGGATTTGTGTCACTGTGGACGGCAGTGAACTTCCGCGAATTTGCCTAATTTTCGGACGCACCTGGGCGCTTGCAGGCAGACAAACTTTAAGTTTGTTGAGCGAGAAAATCGTCGGAAACGAACCCGACTCGCGGCGGGCTCTCACAGCGGGGTGCTAATGGCCCAGCGATTAGCACCCCGCTGTGAGAGTGCCTGGACCTCTCACTGGCCTCGCTGGTATTGGACAAAAAAGGCACGTGATTACATAAAAAAGCTCCTGTAAAGCTGTCCGCCCATTGGCCAATAAGGTTAATATATGCATACTTTATATGGTCATATCATTCAGCAATTATGATTAATAATTGTGATTATGATTACTAATATTCCTGGGATGTTTGTGTACTTCATATATTCACGTCATTCTTATAAGCTGCACTATGACTAGGCTAATGCAGGCATGAATGACGTGAATCTATTGAGAATGAAAAAGAAAACTTTTTTTTTTTAAAGCGCTTTTATTGCCACACCACACAATGTACATAGCTTACATTGTAATAAGAACCATGTTGATAATAAAGAATTGAAAACTATATACACACACTGCTGTAGCCTACAATATACACAATAAGCCTAAACGCCACCGTTTGGAATCCGCATTCTTCGCATTACTCCGGTCCCTGCAGAGTCTGCGGAGTTGTCAGACGTCCTCATCCTGGATCAGAAGCTGGCTTCTGGGAGCTGTTGGAATAACCAATAAATAATCCATGCACAGCATATTGACAACTTGTCTATAAAGTAACGAAAGTCATATTGACAGCGTATATGTTCTTACTCTCTTTCACTCTTCTGTGGTGAGACTGTGAGTATTTCGGGTTGGCTTCAAGACGCGCCTGTAGCACAGCACACAGGTCCGTCACGCAGCTGAAAAAAAACAAACAAGAGGAATGAATAAAATGACCAGTGCTTAAAAGTGTCAGTGCCAGCCGTGGTAAAAGTCAGCGCCGCTCACCCTCGATAGTGTCCCCGTCTGCCTCTCTGAAGTTCGGACTGTTTGACACCGCCTCCTTCAAGCGACTCGTTACATCCACATTGTGAGGTGACAGTAGCCTGTAAAAACAACAGGCCTATGGTTAATAAAAAAAAACTGCATTAACGTAACATCGGGTCCAACTCAACTAGATATTGGGAGAACATTCACTTATTCTTACCCTTGACCTGGATTATAATGCCACGGTGAGTTATGCAGGCGGCGAACTGCTTCCTATAAATTGAAAACACGAAATTCATTTTTTTAAATAAAGCAACTCACACTGGTTTTCACGTGATGGACACAATTAAGTTGAGTTTAGCCTAAAGCCACAGTCAATAACCTACTCTTACCGCGATTTTCGGATTCTGTATCCGCCTTCTCTTGGGGGTGCGCTCTTCAACTTCTCTGGAATGTAACTTCAGTCCGTTCTCGACGGCCATCTTGCCTCCAACCTAGCGAATCTGGTCCATTCCCTCCAGCACCCTCTCCACGACCGTATCCACGGTGCTGGCCACCATACGAGACATCCCGGTCATAGCATTCAACAGGACTTTCATTTTATCTGCCTGTAAGCAAGTGAGTAAGTAAGTTTAATATACAGCACATTTAAAATCAGCGAGAACTGTCCCAAGTGCTGTACAGTGTCAACAAGACTAAAATTAAACAATCAAATGGTCATGTGCAAGTAGAAAAAAACACACAAACCTGTAGACCCGCAGAGAGTTGCTGGGGAGTTGAAAGCTAGTCGTCTTCCAGCCACAAACCAGGGCAGTTTTCACAGTACGGGACTCTGTCTCCCTTTCTGCCGCCAGATCTGCTCCTTAAACTTTTTGTTTACACAACGACACAATGTTTCTCATACGTGATTGAACGAGAGCTTATGCGAGCCGTTAAGCTCCACCAATCATATGCGTATACGTCATTACACGGAATACTCGCGAGACAACCTCCCGTCCTTTTGCTATTTAATGTTGTCTGACCACAGCTGGCAATTTGCACTGTTTTGACACAAAAATGGACTCTGCAAGGACAAAGAAAAGACCTCGGCGATATTGTGACCATTGTGACACCGAATTAAGCCATACACAATAAAACACTGAGCGCACTACTGCACATTATGTATACAGGCCAGATTTCTATATTTTTATTTCTATTTTATTTAAGAAACCTTTTAGAATATTGCTGTTGCATGCTTATTTTATCTTTATCTTATCTTTATTATTATACATTTGGACATCCAGTGCGGGCAACAGAAAATAATTTCATTGTTCAGGGAAACACGTTTCTAACTGCACACATGACAATAAACCTTTGAAACCTTGAATCCTTGAATTTTGCCCACAAAAAGCGGTTACAAAAGAGGTGTTTGGGAGAAAAAAAAACAGATATGCATCACCTGTCACCAGCAGACAGCGTGCACCTCTTCTTTTTCAAGACAACACAGCAACAAACTTGGCTGGAGTTGGAGGTGATGGTCAGGAACGTGTAGAAACAGGCCTGCCCACCCCCCACCTCACCTCACCCCACCCCACTTGAAAATGACTGTGGCACCTCCTGACCTGATCACTGGCATTTACATATTAAAGGCTCTCCTAAGTAGGGGAGGGGAGGGGGGCATGGGGGAGCAGTTGCCAGGTCAATTTGCGACAATTTGGGCCAAGTTTTCACTTTTACCACCGCAAATGCAGGGGCTCAACGTATGCGGACATGTAAGGGGCCACATACATCCGCAAATCCCTCTTTTCATGCAGTGGGCATAGAGGGAAGTACTGGTTAAGTGGTAGATCACATTTCTACACCTGAACAGGGACTTGAACCCTGGACCCACAGATTAAAAGTCCCACCTAGAAAGTTAGAGGCAGCAGAATGTCATGAAGGTTTCCTACACAGTCTATCCCGTGCATGTACGCTGGGACAACATGGTGGTCCAGTTAAATGGACGAGTACACCTGGAACTGAAGCTGGACTTACCTGTGCATGCAAGCGTTCTGAATGTCCTGATCAAGATAAAAATATGTAACATACAGAACAAAAAGCATCCATCTCCAGCTGAAAACATGAAACCTGCAGACTACACATAAAATGTTCCACTGGGGACACCGACCCAAGTTGGTTATTAGGAGGAAATTTCATAAATATCCTCAAAACCAGTTTTCCTCAGTGTGCAGACTTCAGGTTTTTGTTTTAAGTTTTAAATAAAGAAAATAGACTCACATGTAACCTCTCTACAATGCATATTCAGAACTTATTTAAATCTCTTCCAGAAAAACTCTTGTTTTGATCGTTTTCTTTAAAATAAACAATTTTAAAAAGCTAATAGACCATGTGCTCTGTTTTACAGAGGTTTTTACTCAACACATCTTCTTTCCACCCACGACAGCACACACCTGAAGGTTCCACTGAGATTTGAACTCGGATCACTGGATTCAAAGTCCAGAGTGCTGACCTTTACACCATGGAACCCCTTCCACAGTCAATTTACGCTCTCAGTCATGCAAGTGCTTGACAATGGAAGGGTTTTAGCAACGTGTTTTTTTGTCAATTTTTCAGTGATACTCTTACAGCTTGTATTCTCAGAATTGGCACGACAGTCAAGCAACACATTCTGTATCTTCTTCAATGGTCAAAGGTTAGAATCCGCCTGTCAAGCGGAGGAACAGGGTTCGATTCCTTGATGGAAGGTTGCCATGTGATTGCTGCTGCTTGTGCTTTTTTGTTTGTTTGTTCTCTGCTTATCTGTTTACAGGTGCTCCTGGTGCCTCTAAGGCTGGATTCCCCACAAAAGCCTTGGATTGTCTTCAGTTTTGTTTTTACAGGTGTAGCAGCACTCTGAGGAGAGCCCATCTGCACCTGTTCAAAACGTGGCAAAGAAAGCCCTCAAAGTGTGCCCCGTTTGCTCTAAAGCATTTGATTGTGTCAGAACACTGAACAGACACACACAGTGCCACACGGACGATCGACCCTATCACTGCATCCACTGCAACAAGCATTTTAAACACATGCACGGCTGAAAAGACACCAGATTTACGCCATTTGCCAGAAGAGGAGCACCCGTTTCTTTTGGAGAAAAGAGTCGAGAGCAGAAGTGAGCGGCACCGACCACCAACAGGGGTCGTCGCTGAAGATACCCGTGTGGTGCTCAAACTGCCGCAAACACTTCCAGTACGCGTCCGCCCTGAAGGAGCACCAGGAGAACCTCGTGGAAATGAGGGACCTCATGAAATGTGACGACTGCGGGAAGGAATTCAAGAGCATGACGATGCTCAACGTGCACCAGAGGATTCACGAGCCGCTGTACTGAGTTACATTCATCAGCCGCTTCAGTCAGATTGCCAAACACCTTATTGTCCTTTATGAAACACTTAGGTTGATCTGGTGATAAGGCTTATTCACCATTACATTATTTAGGATGTTCCATGTGCGCTTCATATTATTTTGATTTATTTGTAACATTTTATCATAATGTTGCTTCTTTGCTTGCCTCAACATGTTGGTGAGCCTGTTTTTGTACATCTCAGCGTTTTTCAGCAACCTCTGTTCTAGTTTTGATAAAGTCTCCATAAAGTTTATTTTTCTTCTTACATGCATTTTTTAATGCCTTTGTTATCCCAGGTTTCTCAGCATAACTATGCTTATGTGAACATAAAACTGTTGGACAGTGTTTATCATAGAGAGATAAATAACAGTTGAAGAATGAATTGTCTGCAGTGTTTACTTCATCTGTATGAAACTCATTCCACTCTTGTTTTAAAGCTCATTTCTGAAGCATTAATTGCTTTAACAGTCCTTACCCTTTCATATCTACGCTTTTCTGTTTTCTTCCTCTGTAGCTGATCATTAAATGTTGCAAATACAGCTAAATGATCACTTACATCACTTATTACCAAACCACTATTTATACCAGTGTCCAAGGAATGTGTAAAAATGTTGTCAGTTAATGTTGCACTATCTGTGGCGCCTCTGCTCGGCTTTGTGATCAGTGGATACAAGCCTCTACCGTATAACGCAGCCAAGAAATCACAAGTTTGTTTAGGAGTATGTACCTTTAAGAGGTCCATGTTGAAATCACCACAGATCACAAGTGTTTTATTATCTGCTATAATTGTCTGTTCCAACGCTTCAGTCTTGTGCCTCTTGTTTAAAACTTAATAACAATTGCAGGCTTGGATTTGTTATCCTTTCATGCAAAAGTGCAGCAAGCTGATATCTGTTGATTTTCAAGATGAATGTTCTTACTTGCCTTGAAGTGAACCACTTGTTCATTTACATCCTCCACTCAACCTGATAGCCATTAAATACTGTGTCTTCTGAGCTGGTTTGGTGGTTCAACAACAAAACAAATGTAATGAAGTTTTAAAACTGCAGCGAAACAGATGGAATAAATGGAGATCTGACACATTACGAACTACAGGACAGTTAGGATTAGCTGTTGTTTGCATGGAGATAAAACAGGTTTTAAAGGTGTTGCAGCTAACATTCAGAAACACTTGGTGTAACTCCAGAGCACCAGAGCCTCTGACCAAAAGAGAAACTAATATAAACTTATTTACCTGAAGAACTTCAGCAGCTCATAAGGCACTTTATCTGGAGAGTGGGTGGCTCTGGTCTTATCTGGCTCTTTGCTAGAGGCCTTTTAGGCCAGAGGATGTGAGCTCTTAGGATTACCATGAGCTGGATGAGTGAGAATCTTCATCAACATGCTGTGTGTGCTGATGCTAACTGTAAAGATGTGAAGCTCAGACAGGAGAGCTGCTTGTTGTATGAGGACACAGTGTGTGTCTTATATGGAGGTGGAAGCCTGGCTCAAATATAGAAATCATTTCTTTGTATGTTACTGATTTAAATGTGTCCTCTCAGTGGCTGTGAAGTACTGTCAGTAATACTGAGCGGGACTCTGCATTTATGGAGATGTGTCTCCCTCTGATGGCGAATAGAGGAACTGCATGGTGTCAGTTTGATGAAGCGTTCAACTAAAGGAGGAAGTGAAAGTCTTCCAGTGGTTCCTGCAGAATCCTGACTCTCTGGATGGTTTCCTGCCATGAAAAAGCTCCGTCTGCAGAAGACGAGCAGAACGGAGCCAGCGGGCCTGATGCTGCAGATGTGCTGAACACCACAGATGCAATGGTTGGGACAAAGATGGTTGGAGAGAAGACACAGAGGAGTGAAGGCCAGCTGTAGAGAGAAAAGCACCTCCAGATCTGCTGTCTGATGCTGATATCAGTGAAAATGGGCTTCTTCTTCTCCTGTCTGATGATGTGCTCAGTAATTTCAGTGATACATCCCTCAGGTTCAGCCTGGGTTGGTCTGGTGAACACCTTTACTTTCTCTCACAGCCTGCTGTGTTTTTCACTGACTGATTCCATCTGAGTTATGAAGGCAAAACAGGAAACTATGAAAAGATGAGAAAAACATCTGGATTGGACTGATGTGTGTGTGTCCCGTTACTTTAGAAAGCCTGAACTTATAAAGGTTCCTATGGTGACCATGTGTTCTGATAGTGTTGTATGAGTTTTATAAACTCTGAGGTGTCAAACAGAAGCTGTGAACATTACAAGTGTCGCTGCTGCCTCCAGAACCACTTCCGCTACACCGGCTTCAGGAGCCAGTAGGAACTTTGTCCGTCTCTGATTCGATTTTAAAGTGTAGATAGCGAGACTGTGCCTCTCCGAAGCGCAGATGGCGTGACCATAGTGAAATAAAGAGACTTCTTTTAGAGATCCCAAGGTCGAGATCTAAACAGTGAGGTGATCGTTCCTTTGCCATAGACTGTGGAACAAACTGCCCCCTGGCATCCGCACCATCACTGATCTCGGCCTTTTTTAAATCGAAGCTTAAGACCCACCTTTTTAGACTGGCGTTCGAACTCTGATTAGGGCCACAATGCATCCATTCTATCCGCTCTTTTTTAATTATAGTAATTTTACACAAAGATTATTCAATCCATTTTATTGCACTTGTGGAAGGCTTTTAATGCCCTGCAGCACTTTTAGCACTTTTACCATTTCTGAATCGTGTTTTATGTTTTGTTTTATGTATTGTTGTTTTTATCCTGTTGTAAAGCACTTTGAGTACCAGTTGGCTATTGTAAAGGGCTATATAAATAAAGTTTGATTGATTGATTGTATTGTATTGTCTATGCCCCGTTCTCTCCCGTTATATGGATATCTAATACTCTTCCGAAGGATGCCGACTTTCACCAAACTGTTATCGGTGAGTAGATGAACGTATTCTATGCCAGAAATAAGGTCCAGGTTTAAAAAAAAAAAAACTTCCCCTTTAATGCAAAACAATCAGTCAGAAACTGGAGTTGGAGGAACCCATGAAATGTAGATCAGGGCCTATTACACACTAAATACTGCAAGTCCTGCAAACCACTTTTTATACACACTTTAATATTTACAAATCACACAAACACCAAAGAACCATTCAGGGTCATATAAGCAAGCAACAAGTGTCCATCAGAATGCAATATATATGAGCTCCAACTCAGTGGGCCAGAATTACAAAGAGATGAGCAGAGAATCCACTAAAGTGTTGCACATTCCAGGACTTCACTCCACATCAGAACACCCACGGAAGATGGGGAGCTATAACCAGGTCAGAACAAGCCTGTCAGTGAAATGTGGTAAATGTTAAGACCAGACTTTGAACTGCTGTTCAAGTTTACCTGTTGTTTCCTTCATTCATTTTCTCCTTATTTTGATCTTTTTTCCAGAACTACTTGGTCGAAAGGTGTAAAACATTAAAAGTACTGGGTTAAAGTTAGAAAAACATCATATAGGAAATAAAATATACTTTTGGGGGAAAAACTTGGCCAACAAGACCAGGCGCTCCTGCCTTGTTGGGTTATTGGTTTCCCCATTTCCCGCGGTGCCTTAGACATTCTCTGGTTGCGTGCGCACATTCTGCGCATACGTGCATGAAGGCTGTATTAGCGTTCCCATGATCCTCAGCGACAGTTACCATGGGGAAAGATGAAACAGACCGGTCCTCGCACCAAAAGTGGAAGCTACAGAAAGTTCCACGGTATGGTCCAAAGCACGTTATAATGGCCTCACTCCAGCCATACATCCATATAATCAATGATATGTTCATGAATGGAGAGACACATCATGATATCTCACAGAAATGGCAAGAAATGGGTGTCCAGCGGGGATGCTCTAAGAGCAGTGTCCGGAGACTGCTTGCATTCTTGGAGCGGCCATCCTACCCATAGACACCCATAAAGTATTCAACATGCCAGAGCACTGTGCGGCGTATTCCTGTGCAAATCGGCAGACGATTGCGAACAGGGTCGGGGGATTACATTTCACAAGTAAGATTCAACATTATTATTGGTTGTATTTTGTGAATAAAATATTATTGTACTGTACTTATGTCCGCCAGCGAAATCGTAGCCAGCAAACATTAAGCTAAGCTATGGTTATAGCCGGTGTTCACCCGGCTATTAGGCCAACGGAGACTTTATAAATCATAAATTCCATAACACAGGCTTAGATTACAACTGACACAAGAATGCTATTGTAGAAATAATGCAAATATTGGTGGTATAACATTGACCAGCAAATTTTACAGCTGACACAGGCTGAATTGTTCACATGTAATTCTTTTATCCTAACAAGAGTAAGATACCTCTCATGTCTCACACCCACCCCACTTACTTAAAAATACAGACAACACAACATCTGACTGTAGAATAGTTTGCAAACAAGCTTACTAACACTTTCAGCAGCTTTGGTTTATTATCAACAGTTTGTTGACCCTAACCCTCTTAAGAAATGTGAAGGCAGAAGAAGGAAGAACATAAGCTTGACCTCCTTTTTAAAATGTTTTTGTGTTGACTTTGTCGAATCTCACGTTTATATTTTGAAGGTTTCCCAAAGACAAAGATATGAGGAAGAAGTAGGAAGTTGTAATTTAGATTTTATGTCCTAAAGTGGGTGTTACTGACGTCATCCTCGTGCTACTGCCACAGACAGCCCACAGACCTGCTGCCTGTTTATTCATTCGGCTAAAATTCAAAATGACAGTAACCCGGATTTTTTTAAGTAAGCGACGCACCTCCACGTTATCGTATGTATTATATTTTATATATCGTATGTCTTTTGCAAAATAACCTATTTTACATCACATATGTTACCAGGATATTATATTAATGTTAAGCCTACTATGAATATTAAAATACGCTGAATCATGTGTCTCGTATCATGCCTACATATATGAATTTTGCAGAAACAAAACCCCCGTGAAAATCAGTTTTGTATTCAAGCGAGTTATGATTGATGAGCTGACACTTCATTGCACCAGCCAGCCAGATTGCACTGAGTGGAGCGGATGACCGGGAAACCAATAACCCAAGAACGTAAATTAGATTTATTATTTCGTTTTAGTTTCCCTGTTTATTAAATGTTCTGTTTTGTGTTGGGAAAAGGGAGAACAAACACCAATTCCCTTTTTTTGGTCATACAGAAAAACGGGAAAACAAAATATGGAGTCGTTATTTAGTTTTTCGTTTGCCAGATTCAATGGAATAGTTGAATGATCGGATGATACACAGACCGAGCAGCCTGAAGACGTTAGATCCTGCGACAGCCAATCAAAGCAGCCTGAAGACCTTTGATCCTGCGACAGCCAATCAGAGCAGTCGGAAGATGTTTGATCCTGCGACAGCCAATCAGAGCAGCCTGAAGACGTTTGATTCTGCGACAGCCAATAAAAGCAGTCGGAAGATGTCTGATCCTGCGACAGCCAATCAGAGCAGCCTGAAGACGTTTGATTCTGCGACAGCCAATAAAAGCAGTCGGAAGATGTCTGATCCTGCCACAGCCAATCAGAGCAGCCTGAAGACGTTTGATTCTGCAACAGCCAATCACATGATGACGTGATTAGTAAACTGAAAATATTTTCTTTTTTGGTTCATAATTGTTAATGATTTCTTTTTGTGGTCATTCTGTTAGTTAGTTAGTTAAGTTAGTTATAGTTATGAAAGGGAATGTTTGAATTGCTACCAGTGTGTGTGCGTGTTATATAGTTCTGTTGAGAATGTGTTTTGAATAAAGTGTTTTTTGTAGTTTGCACTATTTTGTTTACTGGGTACTCCTTTGGTTCCTGAGTTGTGCGTTTGGGTTCAAGTGCTAGTTCTATTAGTTAAACGCATGCCACACAGACATGAGTTTGTTTGTTTTAACACATTCAAACCATTAAAATGGTACTCCACTTTGTCCGCACACCTGCAACATTTTGGCTCCAAAGGAGCAAAATGCAAGGTCACATTACAGGGTCTGACATGTTCACTCTTAACTGTAGGCTATGTCAGGGTGTATTTTACTGTAATCTCCAGCAATCCTGACATGGGCCCAACAGTGAGGAGGACCACCATGTCCAGATTGAACAATCTACACACCAAACTGCTGAAGACCTTGTATGGAGAGCCCGCTGGGACTTTCACTGAGGCAGACAGGAAGAGGCTTCAGTGGGTAATCAAAGCAGTAGTAGTATTAGCTAAATGAAGGAACAACATGAATAAGAAAAATCTGTGGAACTCTGTTATTTTATGTCAGGGACACTTTGTTTTGTCCATTTCTCAACATATTCTTATTCCCAATCATACAAGGCTGTAAGACAAACATAATAAATGCCTGGAATAAGGGTGAAGCTTGTCCGCTGACATGTATACATACACAACCGCCATGAGCAAAGAGCAAAAATTGGGGTAGTTTTGCATATTACATGGTAAGTGTCGCGGCGAGTTATGCTGTACGACTGGAGAAGGTGGGAATTGGCCAGGAGTTAGGCTACACTGGAAGTTTGGGCAAAGTAGGAAATAAGTGAACGGAATGTACACTCTAATACACAGTCAGTATTGTGAAGTGTTACCTAAAGGCCTCTGTCATTGTACAGAGATGCTATGATTTGCTTGTATAGCACCTAAAAAAACCTCACTGTTGTCTATATTCATAGACACACCCAGCCTCGCTTTCAATATAACACAAGCACTCACATTCTATAATTGCCATCAGCAAATTATATGAAAATAACATAAAACATCTTTTAAGAAGAAAAAACAAGACGGTTGTTGCTCTCGTTTATTTAGTTTTAAGGTTAGTAGATGTGCAATGTTCAGCTGTCAGAAATGAAAGGCTAGCCTAATCTTTTGTCATATTTGGCTGTGATCACTTTTTTGTAGCCTATCATAATTTATATAGCCTATGACGTTCTCCCAAACAACCAGCTGTTATAGTTTCACTTAACTAAAATAAATGCAGTCTACTACCTACAATGGGTGTATAAAAAGCGGAAAATATGTTTGATATTAAATTAGCACGCTACTTTTATTTTGGCGTTACTTCCGTTTCCGGTCTGCCCGCCGTCATGTTCGAATGTAAGAAACGAAAAATGAAAAAAGTAATTTCCAAAAAACAAATTTTGTCCGTTATTTGATTTGGGTTTTTCGTTTTTTTAGGAAGACAGAAAAATCCGTTTTTGGTTTAAAACGGAAAAAAGACAGCTATTTCCGTTTTTTCATTTTTTCATTTTGACAGAAAAACGGATTATACTTTGGTACCCGGACCCGACAGCCAATCAGAGTAGCCTGAAGACCTTTGATCCCGCGACAGCCAATAAGGGCAGCCTGAAGACCTTTGATCCTGCGACAGCCAATCAGAGCAGCCTGAAGACGTTAGATCCTGCGACAGCCAATCAGAGCAGCCTGAAGACCTTTGATCCTGCGACAGCCAATCAGAGCAGCCTGAAGACCTTTGATCCTGCGACAGCCAATCAGAGCAGCCTGAAGATGTTTGATCCTGCGACAGCCAATCAGAGCAGCCTGAAGATGTTTTATTCTGCAACAGGCAATCACACGATGACGTGATTAGTTAACTGAAAATATTTTCTTGTTTGGTTCATAATTGTTAATAGTTTCTTTTTGTGGTTATTCTGTTAGTTAGTTAGTTAAGTTAATTATAGTTATGAAAGGGAATGTTTGAATTGCTACCAGTGTGTGTGCGTGTTATATAGTTCTTTTCAGAATGTGTTTTGAATAAAGTGTTTTTTGTTGTTTGTACTATTTTTTTTACTGGGTACTCCTTTGGTTCCTTAGTTGTGCGTTTGGGTTCAAGTGCTAGTTCTATTAGTTAAACACATGCCACACAGACATGAGTTGTTTTGTTTTAACACATTCAAACCATTAAAATGGTACTCCACTTTGTCCGCACACCTGCAACATTTTGGCCTCAAAGGAGCAAAATGCAAGGTCACATTACAGGGTCTGATATGTTCACTCTTAACTGTAGGCTATGTCAGGGTGTATTTTACTGTAATCTCCAGAAATCCTGACATGGGCCCAACAGTGAGGAGGACCACCACATTGTCCAGATTGAACAATCTAGACACCAAACTGCTGAAGACCTTGTATTGAGAGCCCGCTGGGACCTGCACTGAGGCAGACAGGAAGAGGCTTCAGTGGGTAATCAAAGCAGTAGTAGTATTAGCTAAACGAAGGAACAACATGAATAAGAAAAATCAGTGGAACTCTGTTATTTTATGTCAGGGACACTTTGTTTTTTCATATTCGTATTCCGAATCATACAAGGCTGTAAGACAAACATAATAAATGCCTGGAATAAGGGTGAAGCTTGTCCGCTGACATGTATACATCCACAACCGCCATGAGCAAAGAGCAAAAGTTGGGGTAGTTTCGCGTATTACATGGTAAGTGTCGCGGCGAGTTATGCTGTAAGACTGGTGAAGGTGGGAATTGGCCAGGAGTTAGGCTACACTGGAAGTTTGGGCAAAGTAGGAAATAAGTGAACGGAATGTACACTCTAATACACAGTCAGTATTGTGAAGTGTTACCTAAAGTCCTCTGTCATTGTACAGAGACGCTATGATTTGCTTGTACAGCACCTAAAAAAAAAACCTCACTGTTGTCTATATTCATAGACACACCCAGCCTCGCTTTCAATATAACACAGGCACTCACATTCTATAATTGCCATCAGCAATTTATATGAAAATAATATAAAACATCTTTTAAGAAGAAAAAAAAAGACGGTTGTTGCTCTCGTTTATTTTGTTATAAGGTTAGTAGATGTGCAATGTTCAGCTGTCAGAAATGAAAGGCTAGCCTAATCTTTTGTCATATTTGGCTGTGATCACTTTTTTGTAGCCTATCATAATTTATATAGCCTATGACGTTCTCCCAAACAACCAGCTGTTGTAGTTTCACTTAACTAAAATAAATGCAATCTACTACCTACAATGGGTGTATAAAAAGCGGAAAATATGTTTGATATTAAATTAGCACGCTACTTTTATTTTGGCGTTACTTCCGCTTCCGGTCTGCCCGCCGTCATGTTCGAATGTAAGAAACGAAAAATGAAAAAAGTAATTTCCAAAAAACAGATTTTGTCCGTTATTTGATTTGGGTTTTTCGTTTTTTTAGGAAGACAGAAAAATCCGTTTTTGGTTTAAAACGAAAAATGGAAAAAGGACAGCTATTTCCATTTTTTCATTTTTTCGTTTTGACAGAAAAACGGATTATACTTTGATACCCGGACCCGACAGCCAATCAGAGTAGCCTGAAGACCTTTGATCCCGCGACAGCCAATAAGGGCAGCCTGAAGACCTTTGATCCTGCGACAGCCAATCAGAGCAGCCTGAAGACGTTAGATCCTGCGACAGCCAATCAGAGCAGCCTGAAGACCTTTGATCCTGCGACAGCCAATCAGAGCAGCCTGAAGACCTTTAATCCTGCGACAGCCAATCAGAGCAGCCTGAAGATGTTTGATCCTGCGACAGCCAATCAGAGCAGCCTGAAGATGTTTTGTTCTGCAACAGCCAATCACACGATGACGTGATTAGTTAACTGAAAATATTTTCTTTTTTGGTTCATAATTGTTAATGGTTTCTTTTTGTGGTTATTCTGTTAGTTGGTTAGTTAAGTTAATTATAGTTATGAAAGGGAATGTTTGAATTGCTACCAGTGTGTGTGCGTGTTATATAGTTCTGTTGAGAATGTGTTTTGTATAAAGTGTTTTTTGTTGTTTGTACTATTTTGTTTACTGGGTACTCCTTTGGTTCCTGAGTTGTGCGTTTGGGTTCAAGTGCTAGTTCTATTAGTTAAACGCATGCCACACAGACATGAGTTGTTTTGTTTTAACACATTCAAACCATTAAAATGGTACTCCACTCTGTCCGCACACCTGCAACATTTTGGTTTCAAAGGAGCAAAATGCAAGGTCACATTACAGGGTCTGACATGTTCACTCTTAACTGTAGGCTATGTCAGGGTGTATTTTACTGTAATCTCCAGCAATCCTGACATGGGCCCAACAGTGAGGAGGACCACCACATTGTCCAGATTGAACAATCTAGACACCAAACTGCTGAAGACCTTGTATTGAGAGCCCGCTGGGACCTGCACTGAGGCAGACAGGAAGAGGCTTCAGTGGGTAATCAAAGCAGTAGTAGTATTAGCTAAATGAAGGAACAACATGAATAAGAAAAATCAGTGGAACTCTGTTATTTTATGTCAGGGACACTTTGTTTTGTCCATTTCTCAGCATATTCTTATTCCCAATCATACAAGGCTGTAAGACAAACATAATAAATGCCTGGAATAAGGGTGAAGCTTGTCCGCTGACATGTATACATACACAACCGCCATGAGCAAAAAGTTGGGGTAGTTTCGCGTATTACATGGTAAGTGTCGCGGCGAGTTATAATGTAAGACTGGAGAAGGTGGGAATTGGCCAGGAGTTAGGCTACACTGGAAGTCCGGTTAAAGTAGGAAATAAGTGAACGGAATGTAAACTCTAATACACAGTCAGTATTGTGAAGTGTTACCTAAAGTCCTCTGTCATTGTACAGAGACGCTATGATTTGCTTGTACAGCACCTAAAAAAAAAACCTCACTGTTGTCTATATTCATAGACACACCCAGCCTCGCTTTCAATATAACACAAGCACTCACATTCTATAATTGCCATCAGCAAATTATATGAAAATAACATAAAACATCTTTTAAGAAGAAAAAAAAGACGGTTGTTGCTCTCGTTTATTTAGCTTTAAGGTTAGTAGATGTGCAATGTTCAGTTGTCAGAAATGAAAGGCTAGCCTAATCTTTTGTCATATTTGGCTGTGATCACTTTTTTGTAGCCTATCATAATTTATATAGCCTATTATGTTCTCCCAAACAACCAGCTGTTGTAGTTCCACTTAACTAAAATAAATGCAGTCTACTACCTACAATGGGTGTATAAAAAGCGGAAAATATGTTTGATATTAAATTAGCGCGCTACTTTTATTTTGGCGTTACTTCCGCTTCCGGTCTGCCCGCCGTCATGTTCGAATGTAAGAAACGAAAAATGAAAAAAGTAATTTCCAAAAAACAAATTTTGTCCGTTATTTGGTTTTGGTTTTTCGTTTTTTTAGGAAGACAGAAAAATCCGTTTTTGGTTTAAAACAAAAAAAGGAAAAAGGACAGCTATTTCGGTTTTTTCATTTTTTCGTTTTGACAGAAAAACGGATTATACTTTGATACCCGGACCCGACAGCCAATCAGAGCAGCCTGAAGAACATTGATCCTGCGACAGCCAATCAGAGTAGCCTGAAGACCTTTGATCCTGCGACAGCCAATCAGATCAGCCTGAAGACCTTTGATCCTGCGACAGCCAATCAGATCAGCCTGAAGACCTTTGATCCTGCGACAGCCAATCAGAGCAGCCTGAAGACCTTTAATCCTGCGACAGCCAATCAGAGCAGCCTGAAGATGTTTGATCCTGCGACAGCCAATCAGAGCAGCCTGTTATGTTGTTTGGAGCTGTAGAAGAGGTATAAAAATAGCGTTTTGTAGCGGTGACATGAGCCGCTTTCGGACATGCAGTTCTAAGAAAGTAGTTATCAGAACTACCCTTCTCGAATTTCGTTCTGATAACTATCCTTCCCCAGCGGAACTGTTTCAGTCTGCATTCGCACATGAGTCGGGACCTGATAGGGACTGATGCGCCGCACGCAGCCGTCTGCTTCAGTGACGTGTTAGCCGTTAGCCGTTAGCGCTACATTCAAACACAAAACAAAACGGTAAAAGTAAGGAGAGTAGAAAAAACACCACCAAGAAGCTAATATGGAGAGCGGGGAGGCCACCGTGTTCATGGTCTGCATGATGGTGATATTAATCATGGACAATCACATCAGGCGTCTAATATCGAGGCTGGAAGAGCTCACAGAGAGAGTCAGGACTCAGGAGATACTTTTTTATTTCATGAAGGAAGAAAGGAGAGCAGAGCGCTGCAGACAAATGAGATCAGTGTAAGTTAACTTATTAAACACCTGCCGGTTCTGTCTGTGTCATATGAGGAGACATTTCAATCGTGATAGAATTACATGGGGCGTAGCTACCAACCACCAAACACCCCCCTTAGATTAGTTCTATAGAACTATGAAAAGACCCGACCTCGGAGAAGGAGCTAAATAGTTATAGGAACTAAGGGAGAAAGCCCCGAGTTCCTGTATGTCCGAACACGGGAGAAAACGGCCCCGCGGATTAAAAGGTTATTAGAACTGCCAAAGGTTCCTACAGTCCGAAAGCGGCTATGATATGCCTCTCTCACTTCCAGGCTAACGACTTTTGGCTAAAAACGGTCAAATCGAAATTCTCAGAACACATCCAAATTACATGATTTTGATGTCAACTCAACATATGTACTCCCAACATCCCGTAAATGGATCTAAAGTGCATTTTACTCCGGATTATCCCTTTAATCAACTGAAGTACAGCCTTCCTCCTTGCACAATAATGTGGCCCAAAGATGAACAGGCTAGAGGAGAAACCCTCACTTAACCCCTGAAACCACCTCTCCAGCTGTCTGAACAGCGCCTCCAGTCTGGGACATTGGACAAAGAGGTGGTAGACTGTCTCTGACCGAGGGCAGAACGGACAGCCATCCCCTGTGCCAGGATCGAGGTGCACCAGATACCTGTTTGTAGCTATGGCCCCATGTACGATCCTCCACTGGATGTCTCCTGTCCGTTTGTCGACAGGAGGTTTGTACAGGGACCGCCAACAGCCTTCAGGGGAAGGTCCCATGCCAAAAAACTCCGTCCACTTTGATGCCTTTAAACCTAGCAGGGTGCGCAGGTTCCCAACTTTAATGCTGAGGAGATAGAGAGAAAAGGATCCTTTTGGTCAGAAGTATCTGCCAGTCCTTCAGCAGAAGGATCCTTTCGGTCCTTCAATGGTTTCTTCATGTCCATTTCTGAGTTTGTCTTCTCCTGTAGTCGTGCCTGTAATGTTGGCGATGCCTGAGGGGCTGTCTTGACTGTTTGCCATAAACGTCCGTTTTCAAAATAATCAACTCACCGGAGTGGTTACTGGTGTGCACTGGTAATCCAAATCAAATTTCGTTGCGAAAAGTTGCTTCTGTCGTGTTTTATTTGGGAGGTCGTTCACGCTCGCACTATTTTCTTAGCGGTGGCGGAGTAGTATCAACCACCATCCAGTACAAAATGTCAAATAAAACACTCAGAAAACTCGGAATTTAAAACTTTAAAAAACACAAGAGGTTTGTGGGAATTTGAAGCAATAAGATCAGAGAAATATTTTCTTTTGGCCTCTTTCACAGAGGACTGATATCGACGCCAACAGTCACCCAATATTGGCAGAGACACTTCCAGTTTATCCTTATTCCACTTGCGCTCAGCTCTGCGACACACCTGTCTCGCATTGCGAGTTGTTTCATTCAACCAGGGCTCTGGTTTAACTTTATGCTGCCTGCTTTTTAATGGAATGGAAAGGAGGCAGATTTTGATGGCCATCGCGATCTGAATTGCGCCAATCTTTGGCGGAAATTCTCAGTTCAAGCAACGTTTGGCGACTATACACCGTCAGGCAGTCAACATGATGTGTAACACATAGTACAAACAGTATAAAAACACACAAAAGTCGGAACGGCTGACAGAGCGCCTCACACACTGGCGCCATCTTACTAACTGTTACTAACAAAAGAGATACCATGACTGTTGGAAAGATTGTGCAGCATGAATCTCGATCACGTAACGTCTACTTGTTAGGACAAATTACTAACAAGTAGTGAGCGAGCGAGCGAGCAAGCGGGCGAACAAGCGGCAAAGCGTGCAAGCTCAAGCAGGCGAACAAGCGGGCAAGCAAGCGGGCAACCAAGCGGGCGAGCTCAAGCGGGCGACCATGCGGGCGAGCAAGCGGGCGAGCAAGCGGGCGAGCAAGCGGGCAAGCTCAAGCGTGCGAGCAAGCTACAACTAAGCGGGCGAACAAGCGGGCAAGCAAGCAGGCAAGCTAGTATACATCTTGAGGAGGGGGTTCTATTTATAAACTCTGGAGATATCATTTTGTGATGTCATCTATGATAACATCGCGGTGATGTCATCTATGATAACATCACGGTGATGTCACTGATGACATCGCTGTGATGTCATCTATGATAACATCACGGTGATGTCATCTATGATAACATCACGGTGATGTCATCTATGATAACATCACGGTGATGTCATCTATGATAACATCACGGTGATGTCACTGATGACATCGCTGTGATGTCATCTATGACATTCCATCTTGTGAATATTGCTTTTGTGATGTCATAACATTTCTGTGCTGTTGTCATCACACAATTGTGGAACTGAAAACATTATTTCACTCCGTTATTGATTTTCCAGAGAATGAATCCGTTATTCATGTTGGTCAGTTTTACTGAAAAATGTAGCAGTTTCTGTCCATGACTTAGCATGTAGCAGTAGCATCAACAGATCCTTGATCAGGGGTTTGTGTGGGTCGATGACTGGAGAGCAGGTTTTGGGAGGTCCAACCTTTTATATAGATCTAGATAGATAGATAGATAGATAAATAGATAGATAGATAGATAGATAGATAGATAGATAGATAGATAGATAGATAGATAGATAGATAGATAGATAGATAGATAGATAGATAGATAGATAGATTCTGTATATATATCTATATCGTCTGCACCAACGACACCAAGTCAGATTCCTTGTAAGTGCAAACCTACTTGGCAATAAATTCTGGTTCTGATTACGTGTCCACAGGTAGAAAACATCTGTCTGCATCTGGCTCATCTTCCATAAGCACACTTCCTCTGTCAGCACAAGTGTGGCGTCACTCTTTGTGATGACCAAGCGCATAGTGGGTGTGCTGCTATCCCACAAAAATATAACAGGGAATCGTTAAGAGAAAAAGCCTGATGATTTAAAACATCAAAGCAGCTGAAGGAAAGAAAGGGAATCTTTGCAGAGTAAACCTGCCTGAATGTCTGAAGCTGAAGCTACAGCTCTGTAGTCCCGGACTCACAAAACCCTGATCAGGGATCTGTTGATGCTACTGCTACATGCTAAGTGAGGCCGATCAGCGACGTTACGTTGCATCTTGGGTAGTTTGAATATGAGTAGTAACCTCATGATGCATACCCAACATTTCGGAGAATCTAGTATTATATATAATATTTTGATATACAATCATTGTAAATATTATTCATTTCTTTTTGAGCTACTTGACTCATTTAAATTTCCCCCATTGGGGGATGGATAAAGTATTTTTCTATTCTAGAAGACGCAGACGCAGACAGGCTTCTCGCCCCACCCGTAGGGCCTCTGGTAAAAATCAAATCAAACTTTATTTATAAAGCACTTTTCATACATTAACATGTAGCACAAAGTGCTATACATGTTTAAAAGCAGGTTTGAAAAAAAAGACACCTTATTTCCTTATTTTGAATATATGTCCAATATCCAATATCAAACCAACTTCACCACGGTCTTCAGCAGCAGCTGCAGCAGCAACATTTCCGGAAAGGTACTGGCTTGATTAAATTCATTCTGGACTCTATATCCGACCACATGAAGACCTCGGGACACTTCGGTTTGGCTTTAGGGACCCTCTACTCACTACCACGTAAGTGTTATGTTGTTTGGAGCTGTAGAAGAGGTATAAAAATAGCGTTTTGTAGCGGTGACATGATATGCCTCTCTCACTTCCAGGCTAACGACTTTTGGCTTAAAACGGTCAAATCGAAATTCTCAGAACACATCCGAATGACATGATTTTGATGTCAACTCAACATATGTACTCCCAACATCCCGTAAATGGATCTAAAGTGCATTTTACTCCGGATTATCCCTTTAATCAACTGAAGTACAGCCTTCCTCCTTGCACAATAATGTGGCCCAAAGATGAACAGGCTGGAGGAGAAACCCTCACTTAACCCCTGAAACCACCTCTGCAGCTGTCTGAACAGCGCCTCCAGTCTGGGACATTGGACAAAGAGGTGGTAGACTGTCTCTGACCGAGGGCAGAACAGACAGCCATCCCCTGTGCCAGGATCGAGGTGCACCAGATACCTGTTTGTAGCTATGGCCCCATGTACGATCCTCCATTGGATGTCTCCTGTCCGTTCTGCCCTCGGTCAGAGACAGTCTACCACCTCTTTGTCCAATGTCCCAGACTGGAAAAATTAGAGGACAAATTTGTTGCTCTCGTTTATTTTGTTATAAGGTTAGTAGATGTGCAATGTTCAGCTGTCAGAAATGAAAGGCTAGCCTAATCTTTTGTCATATTTGGCTGTGATCACTTTTTTGTAGCCTATAATAATTTATATAGCCTATGACGTTCTCCCAAACAACCAGCTGTTGTAGTTTCACTTAACTAAAATAAATGCAGTCTACTACCTACAATGGGTGTATAAAAAGCGGAAAATATGTTTGATATTAAATTAGCATGCTACTTTTATTTTGGCGTTACTTCCGCTTCCGGTCTGCCGGCCGTCATGTTCGAATGTAAGAAACGAAAAATGAAAAAAGTAATTTCCAAAAACCAAATTTTGTCCGTTATTTGATTTTGGTTTTTCGTTTTTTTAGGAAGACAGAAAAATCCGTTTTTGGTTTAAAACGAAAAATGGAAAAAGGACACCTATTTCCGTTTTTTCATTTTTTCGTTTTGACAGAAAAACGGATTATACTTTGGTACCCGGACCCGACAGCCAATCAGAGTAGCCTGAAGACCTTTGATCCTGCGACAGCCAATCAGATCAGCCTGAAGACCTTTGATCCTGCGACAGCCAATCAGAGTAGTATGAAGACCTTTGATCCTGCGACAGCCAATCAGATCAGCCTGAAGACCTTTGATCCTGCGACAGCCAATCAGAGCAGCCTGAAGATGTTTGATCCTGCGACAGCCAATCAGAGCAACCTGAAGACCTTTCATTTTGCGACAGCCAATCAGATCAGCCTGAAGACGTTTGATCCTGCGACAGCCAATCAGAGCAGCCTGAAGACCTTTGATCCTGCGACAGCCAATCAGATCAGCCTGAAGACCTTTGATCCTGCGACAGCCAATCAGAGCAGCCTGAAGACCTTTGATCCTGCGACAGCCAATCAGAGCAGCCTGAAGACCTTTGATCCTGCGACAGCCAATCAGATCAGCCTGAAGACCTTTGATCCTGCGACAGCCAATCAGAGCAGCCTGAAGACCTTTGATCCTGCGACAGCCAATCAGGGAAGCCTGAAGACGTTCGGATCCTGCGACAGCCAATCAGAGCAGCCTGAATACGTTTGATTCTGCAACAGCCAATCACATGATGACGTGATTAGTTAACTGAAAATATTTTCATTTTGGTTCATAATTGTTAATGGTTTCTTTTTGTTGTTATTCTGTTAGTTAGTTAGTTAGTTAAGTTAGTTATAGTTATGAAAGGGAATGTTTGAATTGCTACCAGTGTGTGTGCGTGTTATATAGTTCTGTTGAGAATGTGTTTTGAATAAAGTGTTTTTTGTTGTTTGTACTATTTTGTTTACTGGGTACTCCTTTGGTTCCTGAGTTGTGCGTTTGGGTTCAAGTGCTAGTTCTATTAGTTAAACACAAGCCACACAGACATGAGTTGTTTTGTTTTAACACATTCAAACCATTAAAATGGTACTCCACTTTGTCCGCACACCTGCAACATTTTGGTTTCAAAGGAGCAAAATGCAAGGTCACATTACAGGGTCTGACATGTTCACTCTTAACTGTAGGCTATGTCAGGGTGTATTTTACTGTAATCTCCAGCAATCCTGACATGGGCCCAACAGTGAGGAGGACCAACACATTGTCCAGATTGAACAATCTAGATACCAAACTGCTGAAGACCTTGTATGGAGAGCCCGCTGGGACTTTCACTGAGGCAGACAGGAAGAGACTTCAGTGGGTAATCAAAGCAGTAGTAGTATTAGCTAAATGAAGGAACAACATGAATAAGAAAAATCAGTGGAACTCTGTTATTTTATGTCAGGGACACTTTGTTTTGTCCATTTCTCAACATAATCTTATTCCCAATCATACAAGGCTGTAAGACAAACATAATAAATCCCTGGAATAAGGGTGAAGCTTGTCCGCTGACATGTATACATACACAACCGCCATGAGCAAAAAGTTGGGGTAGTTTCGCGTATTACATGGTAAGTGTCGCGGCGAGTTATAATGTAAGACTGGAGAAGGTGGGAATTGACCAGGAGTTAGGCTACACTGGAAGTCCGGGCAAAGTAGGAAATAAGTGAATGGAATGTACACTCTAATACACAGTCAGTATTGTGAAGTGTTACCTAAAGGCCTCTGTCATTGTACAGAGACGCTATGATTTGCTTGTACAGCACCTAAAAAAAAACTCACTGTTGTCCATATTCATAGACACACCCAGCCTCGCTTTCAAACAAGCACTCAAATTCTATAATTGCCATCAGCAAATTATATGAAAATAATATAAAACATCTTTTAAGAAGAAAAAAAAAGACGGTTGTTGCTCTCGTTTATTTTGTTTTAAGGTTAGTAGATGTGCAATGTTCAGCTGTCAGAAATGAAAGGCTAGCCTAATCTTTTGTCATATTTGGCTGTGATCACTTTTTTGTAGCCTATCATAATTTATATATATATAAATTATGCAGTCCATCGCCTTAACCTCTCGGCCGCCTCGTCCTCTCTCTTATAAGTTTGACCATAAAAATTTCCGTCTTAAACTACAGCTGGTATAATTTTGATCTCAAAATTGGAGCCTCATTAGATACAATGGCCTTGCGTGCAGAGGATATGAATTCATCCTCCTTTCACAAAAATAGAATCATTATTATCTAAATGTGGTACCATGTAGGGATGTTTGAGGTTGTTTGATTTAAAATTGGGCGAAACAAAAGCAATTGCACTTAGGATAAGTCAAATTTAAGGTTGGGGTTATTACAATCTCTTCAGAATATACCCAAATATGGAAGACAAACTATGTCAAATCATAAAGGGCTTGCTTTCCAGGCAAAATGTGGCGGGATTTATGTCCACACTCCTCAGAAATTTTTTAGGTGCTCTTCTGGTGAGAGGCCTTAATGATCATCTTATAAAGACAAACCAACTAATGTTTTAAAACGGAAAGAAAAAAGAATCTGCAAAACCATGAAACACTACGGATTTTCCATGTCTCAGTGATCCAACGCAAGACTCGATAGACTTGATACATTCAACCACTGAAAAACACTCTGAGAAAAACCAACAAGCTCCAGTTGTGAGATCTATTCCTTTTGATGCATCAAGGAATGGATCGTTTGGTCAGAAATGGTTCGTTAATTTGGAAGCGCTAAGAATACATCAACCGAAGGGGAATTAGCTCAAATGGTAGAGAGCTCGCTTAGCATGTGAGAGGTAGCGGGATCGACGCCTGCATTCTGCAGTCGTCTTTCTCTTGTTCTCTGTGGAGGAAATGATTAACAGCTGCACGTAGCAAAGGTGGGTGCAAACTGAAAGGAAGACAGCGCTTTCACATTAGCCTGAAGTCAGACTCAAAATTCTTCATGATAGATTCAATCGCCCAAATGAACCTAGTGCAAGCAAATAAAAATATTGCGACAAAAGCATCGTTTGAAAAGCCTGCTTGTAACAAGTGGAATCAGAATTACAAACAACACACCAGCACACAACTTGACGAGAATGGGATTCGAACCAATGCATGATTCTTTCTAAGTTAACTTTTAGCAACCCTGAGTCAATAATGTTATCGTTGTCGGCAGGACTCGAACCTGCGCGGGGAGACCCCAATGGATTTCTAATCCATCGCCTTAACCTCTCGGCCACGACAACCACATACAGGTGCGTTCACCATTGACATTCAACGGTTACAAAACATCATTTTCATGAAGGACTTCAACTCCTGAGACAGACCTAAGTTATGGCGATCAAGAAAAAGCTTTTTTGTTTGTTAGAAATGGTCAGTCTTCGAAATGTGTCAGAGGAAGGAGTTGTCTCTTCAGAGATCAATCTGTGCAGAAGTTCATGTGATCAACGACACGTCTGGCCTTTGTTTTGTTTAATCAAATGGTCTAAGGAACTTGTGCTTCTTTCCAGGTTAACTTTTAGCAACCCTGAATCAATAATGGAGCCTCTCCGTCGGTAGCCCATCGACGGCTCGTGACGGAGCCGCCGAGGAGCGTGAGCCACGGGGCCGAGCCTGGTGCTCCGCAGAGTGTCTGTGAGCCGGAGAACAGGAGAACAGAGGAGGACAGCCTGTCCTCCTCTGTCCTCCGGCCCACGCAGCCGCCTCGAGCACCAGGCTCGTCTAGTAGCCTATTAGTTAGCACTAGATGCTCAACTATGCAACTAATTTCTCTCTATGACTAAATGAATAGCTGCATGATGGTCAGAAGAGAAAACTAAAGTCACTCTTAGTGTATGAACTCACCGTTGTCACTGTCCACTTGCTGTCACTAAACATGTTGCTCACGTGCACTGCGTCCCAGGCTCGTCTGTTAGCCAATTCGCTCTGTGCAAGACTCTACTCCCGTTCTACTTCCGCTCTCTCTCTCGAGTGTGTGATCCACTCCTTCCGGTGCTATCGCTAACTAGCTAGCAGTAGCCAGAAGTAATAGCTAGATAGATAGATCTCTCTCTCTCTCTCTGTCTCTCTCTCTCTCTCTGATATTTATAGTAGTAACTATGTACTGTGTGTAGATAACATTTAGGACAGTTGTCCTGTAGATACTTTAGATTTGTAGATTTTCAGCACCCTGAAAAGTACAAACTTTTCAGAACTAGAGGTAACGATTCAATCAGGTTTACATAGCTATACAAGCACAGTCTTGTTTGGTTGTGGTGGTGTTCATCTTTACAAATCTATACAAAACCTGAAGTGATAATGGTCACTAATGAAGGCTTACAACTGACCTGAGACCATACCTTTTGTACTCATTTAAATGAGAGCCCGAGTGTAAAAATCTATGTGGGTTGTTGATATTGGATTATTGAATAAGTGTTGTTCAATATTTACTTAGTAAATTCTACATGTTGTAATGTCATCTCTGTGCGTTTTCATTTTAATTTCAAGTCAGGAAAAACCCAAAGCTAATGTAACGATGACAATGACACCAAGACTGTTTTTGAATTAAAGCTGCGGGCGGCAACTTTTTTTTAGTCATATTAGCTTGAACTGTGATGGGATTCTGGAAGTAGAATATTAAATGGTCTGTTTAGAAAAAATAATGAAATCTGTAGCTCCCTCTGAAGCCTGTAATCTTGCTTGCAAAAACCGAGCGCTCCCGGCTGTTTTTAACCAATCAAGTTAGGGTGGAGGAATCCTACCTGTCAATCACAGCTTGTGCACACGCTGCTGAGCGTGAGTCTGCCCCAGCTTGTGTGCGCTCACACTGGTGTGAACTCACGTGCACAACCTCGTCCACAGAGGGGGAGGGGTTTGGGGGGCGATTCGGAGCTTGTTAGGCCTATTTCAGACCAGGGCGGCAAAGCGTGGCGGAACGGAAGCGATTTTCACCGGCGGAGGTGAAAATACATGGAAACAGATCTGTCCTTGCACACCGACGCGGCGGTAGTCGGGCGGTAGCGGCGCGGAGACGCCTCCGTCCCGCGCTGCTTATGGAAAATAGAACTCGAGCGGAATTTGGACGGCAGCGGCCGGCGGTGTCTCGTTGAAATGAATGGGGAAATTAAACCAGCTATGTATTCATGTCTTCGAACTTTTTATTGAAACGGTGATGACCACCCACCGGTTTTAAGGAGCGCTGCTGCTCTTCTTCTGTCGAAGTAAACACGATGGTCTAGAGTAACATAAATAAAATGAAGTTATCAACAATAATAAACCAATAATGTAAAACTTCACTGCGGAGTTATAAAATAGTCAACTCGGAGAGGCAAAGACAAAACTTACCAATTTCACTGAACAAGTCTCTGGTGATAACTGTCGGTGTTTTCAACAGTGGCCAGATAGCTTCTGTCTCAGAGACACCTCCCCCAACCCCCTCTTAGAAAACAACAACGAGCAACTTGTAGGCCTAAAGCTACTATTATTGTTATTATCATTATTATTATTATTATTTTATTATTATTATTGTTATTGCATCTATATGCGCAGTTAAATACATAGTCTGTGGGATTTGCAGACAGGGCTGGAGCGGAACTACCGCGGCCGCGGACTGTCCGGTGTGAAAAGCCAAGTTGAACACACCGCCTGATAACCGGCGTAAGACTGCCGTCGTTTCGCTGCCGCCACGCCACGCTCTGGTCTGAAATCGGCCTTAGAGGTTGGGGGAGGGACCTGAAAGTTGTATCAGTTTTTCGACTTTAGACTCGCAATTTTGAAAACCTGCCGACTGCAGCTTTAATAATTTATTATTACATATTCAAAAGATGCACACATCTCATTACAACAATGAACAATACAACCTCTACACTGGTAGAGATTTGCACTTACACACAATAAAGATCAGTTCAGGTTTTGTATAGATTTCTAAAAATGAACAAGATTGGAAGAACTGATGGTTTGAACTGACTGAAAGAACTGATCATTTGAACTGACTGAAAGAACTGACCATTTGAACTGATTGAAAGAACTGATCATTTGAACTGACTGAAAGAACTGACCATTTGAACTGATTGAAAGAACTGATCATTTGAACTGACTGAAAGAACTGATGGTTTTAACTGATTGAAAGAACTGATGGTTTGAACTGACTGAAAGAACTGATCATTTGAACTGATTGAAAGAACTGATCATTTGAACTGATTGAAAGAACTGCTGATTGAACTGATTGAAAGTGCTCCCAATTCATTGCTGAGTTGCCCATGCCTTCACTAACGGCCCATTCTGATAATTGACCAGGAAGCAGGCCACACTGAACAATTCGTCAATGTTCCCACATATAGACAGTGGTATCTCCTTGTCGAAGAGTTTGTTCTCTTTCACTCTCCTTATGCACCTCTCCACGTGCACTCTCAGCCATGCAATTGACTGCGTCTGTCTGACATCCTCTCGACTCATTTGTTGTTTGTTGCTGAGAAAGGCAGGCCGGTACACCTTACAAGGAGCAAGGTTGTCCACAACAAACCCTTTGTCCACCATGATGGCCATACCTGGCTTCAGCAGCTTTACAATCCCGGACTGCTTAACTCATTGGCTGCCATTGACGTCTATAGACGTCAATTTTAAAAAAAAACGTTGACTGCAAAAGACGTCTATAGACGTCAATTGCGTTTTTAACGGAGCGGGCTGGGGGACAATCTAGCGGAGTTTGTCACTATATCTTAGGCTTGTAAACACTAAACAGAGAATATACTGGCAAAATTACCCGCAAGGTGGCAGCAGTGCCACTTTGCACAAAAAAAAAAAAGCTTGTTTTCCCTTTTGTTTTCTTTTTTTCGTGAAACCAACCTATGTTCTACTGTCTATTACTAAAGGACTGAAAATGGTAGAAACAAACTTTTTTTTCCTGATGAAAGAAGAGAGTCTACTCTTTCGTTTGGTAATTTCGGTGTGTACATAGTCATAAGACACACCTTTCTGTGGGTCTTGGAAAATCAGTCAAAATACTGTAAAACACTTGGCAGTATGGGTCTCTCTGCACTGAAAATGGCTGGCAGCCACTCATAGAGCCTGCATACAGTCCGGACACAAAGGTGGCAGCACCGTGGGGTGCCATGCCAATCAAGGCCTTGAATGTAGTGTGAGATTTGTATGTGGAAAAAAACTCACTCTGAAGGAGCAGAGAGGATGGCGTCTGACAAAATATCTCTGTACAATAAAGGACCGCCTGTGTGTCAGAAAAAGCTGCAAACTCAACTGGCAGGTGAGCTCTCACTGTCGCTGGAGGAATCCAAAGGCGCTGGCTTCCTAACAGGCAGTACAGGAAATGAGTCCATGTGGAGATGATTCGACTTGCAGCAGTGCGGTGAATGCTGAACCTCTCTGCAAGATCCCTGGGAGGAAAACCCACTGACAGGTACATCAGGAAAAGAAGAAACTCAGTTTCTGTTGAGATATAAAAACAAAAGGCCTCTGTTTAGTTACCTTGACATTGACATTATTATTACAAAGCATAAATCAGAAAAATTTTGTTTTGTTTTGTTTTTGTGTGTTGTTGTTTTGTTTGTTTGTTTGTTTTCAGTAACGTTTCAAACATTATGCATTGATGTTTGGTGAGTAATTTGTTTTTTTTATGTGAAAGCAATAAAAAATATATTAACAAAAAAAGCCTACACCTTTTAATATCACGTCACATTACGCCATCACTTACCGTTGCTGGGTGATGGACTGTGCTGGTGCTGGCAGAGGCTGTCTTGGCGATAGTTATGCGCACCATCTTGTGAGTCACGGCAGGTTCGATTAATGTCCAGAATGCCATGAAACTCCTGTAGGACGCAAACCTGGTATAAAACCGCACGTCATCATCTGATGCAGACAGACGCTCGATGCCAAAATGCTGACGATGTTTGAGGACTTTTAATTGCTGCTGTAACTCCCTAACCTGACGACGTAGAGCTTCGTTCTCGTTGGCTAAATTACTCGCCCTCGCTCCTGTTTGAGGGACTACACAGTAACCGTGATCTGGAGCCATTTCGGTCTCCATCTCCGAGTCCGAGTCAGACTCTGGGGCAGGACTCTCAGCCCGCGGACGCCGTTCCCAGACACTTGGTCTGGGCGCAGGTAGTTCGTACCCATTCCAAGAAAAGTAAACCGGTACGGATCCCTTCTCCAACCTCCTCAGTCCCCCGGCAGACACGTTGAAATCAGCCTGCTTAAAGATGCCTCTCCTGGTGGCAAGTCCAGAAATGTTTTACAAGAACAATGGGTGACACGCAACGTTTGGTATCAATTGGCGAATTATTCTGTTAAATCTGTCACAGATGCTTGTTGTGTGGTTTGTATGAAAGACGCACAGCCTGTTGCTTTTACAGGAGTGCCTGGGGAAGTTGATCCTTTAACTTGTACTGCCTATGCCATCTGCTCTAATGGCAGTCGTAATGTGACGCTGTACCTGCCTGAAGTTGCCCCTGAGATGACGTCTCCATTCCGTGGTATGAATTGTATTTATCACCTGTGTTTGACACATTGTTGGCTGATGAGAGGAAGTTATTTTAAGGGCGTGGATGGCAAATATTTTAGTAAGGGAGACCATTATCCTTGGATTACTGAATGCCACTCACCAGTCGCATTATTCCACCACCGCCACATTTTAATACTATAGCAAACTATATAAATACTTATATAGTTTGCTATGAATCCCAACCTGAACCTGCAAATGAATTCAACAGACATGCCCTGGGCAGTGTCCCCCCTGACATGTGTAATGTTACCGTCCCTGTCACATGGGGAAGGAGTAGTACTCAGAATTCAGTAGCTTTTCATTGTATTTTTACTTATTGCCTATTTGATTCTCCCTCCATGTCTCATTGGATTTTTAATGACACTTTGCATTCCACTGGCCCTGTCCCTGACATGTTTTGTCTGTGTGGCCGTCACAGTAAGCTACATTCCAGTTTGCCTGCCAATTGGACTGGTAGGTGTGTCCATGTGATGTTGGTGTATAATGTCCGTATTGCTGTTGACCCTTTTGCTCCTCAAGCCACCCGCTCAGTACGCAAACGCTCTGTTCCTGGCAGTTTTGATGATCGTGTCTATGTAGATGCAATTGGAGTTGGGGACTCCAATTGCATCTACATAGACAGGGTCCCTGACGAATACAAAGCCAGAAATCAGATAGCTGCTGGTTTTGAGTAACAAAAATGTGGACTGGATCAATTATCTTTTTTATAACCAACAGCATTTTATTAATTACACTCATGATGCCATTGAAGGACTAGCTGAAGAGCTAGGCCCCACACTTTGAGAAGCACTGATTAAAGCCATGAGATGAAGTGCCTCCAAGTACAGATTGCTTTGGAAGTCCAGCACTCCTGGAGCACTGCTGTACCCAGTTATGGCACCATGTTGATGTACATAATAACACATTAAAGCACTGCTGGGATTTGAACCCAGGATCTCCTGTTTACTAGACAGACCAACTAAGCCACAGCGCCACATGGTTCATAAAACTGATGAAAGAATAAAGAGCAGGATCTGGATCCACCTCAGAAAGTGTTTTTTGTGATTCTGTACCTCAAGAATAGTTAAAGTCATGAGTAGAAGTGCCTCTAATTGGTTCAAAACTTCATCATATTTTGCAGATATTGTTGGGTTTTCAACTCAGATCCTGCTGTTCATGAGGAAGTCACTTTCACCAGTTACAGCCAGATCTCATGAAGCGGTGTACTTATTACACGCCAAGTCATTTACTGTGTTTTTACAAGGCTTTTTTATGCTTTTGCGTATTATTTTCCGCTACATATTTCAAGGAAATGACGTCCTGCCCTCAGCTTTTACTCTAACTCTGACTATTTCACGGTTTGTAAGTTCATTTTGATGTTATGTAGTGTGACAGGAGGAGAACCTCCACCGTACTGTACCCTAACCATTTGACTTGTTATGTGAACGGAGGAAAATTACACTCTGAAAGTATAAAATAGGCATAAATGAGACTTTAAAAGCTGTGTTGTATTTAGATGCACTTTCATTAAGTGGACCAGTGAAAAGGTTTTAGTAGAAAGCTGATAATAAGCTGCTTTACATGATAAGTCATAGCTTGCTCTGAAGGACAATAGGCACTGCTGGGATTTGAATCCAGGATCTCCTGTTTACCAGAAAGGCACTTTGACCAACTAAGCCACAGCGCCACATGGTTCATAAAACTGATGAAAGAATAAAGAGCAGAAACTGGATCCACCTCAGGAAGTGGTTTTTGTGATTTATTTCCGAAATTCATGTGATCTCTGCATAAATAAGGGCTTGATGTTATTCAAATTATCTCTATTTGTGAAAACATTGGATATGGTCCCAGTTCAATCTTCTGTACCTCAAGAATAGGTTAAGCCATGAGATGATGTGCCTCCAAGTACAGACTGTTTTGGAAGTCCAGCACTCCTGAAGCACTGCTGTAAACAGTTATGGCACCATGTTGACGTACATAATAACACCTTAAGGCACTGCTGGGATTTGAACCCAGGATCTCCTGTTTACTAGACAGGCACTTTGACCAACTAAGCCACAGCGCCACATGGCTCATAAAACTGATGAAAGAATAAAGCAAACATTTTGGTTGTTGTTTGTCAGTACTTAAAATCAAAATTACTTTTTAAGATAGTAAGTAAGTGTTGTTTCTAAGTGCTTGTTAAATTGATTATTTAAGATAGTAATTAAGTGTTTTTTAGGCGATGTGAAAACCGTTTGCTGTGACTTTCAAATCTGCTTCAAAAACTGGACGTGTTTCTTCAGATAAACTCCTGACCAGCTGTGAAAAAGCAGTGAAAATGTCTGGCCTGTAGAAACTTTGTGATGTCAAACAAGATCAGAGATGACATTGATTGTGATGTCACTACAGTGATGACATCACAGCTTTGTGAAGGCTTCTGTTCTGTCTCTTCTGGTCTGTGGTTCCAACCACAGATTCTGGATGGAACTGAAGTCCGGATTCCAGAATGTTGATTTGTGTTCTCTGTTAATCTCTGGACGACTTCAGCTGATTACTTCCTGTCACTGTCACGTTGGAAGGTCCACTTCTGCCAGTTTTTCAGCAGCCAGTATCATGTTTTCCACCAGCAGTGTTTCCCAAGACAGAATAATGTCAGTTTTTTTTTTAAATCTGACAGGTAACCAGGGAAGGAAGGACAAGAGGCAGGGAGGTGGGCAGCCACTGTGTGGCCTGGTGTGGGAATAATCACCTCAGCTGCTGATTTTAGGAGGAGCCCCAATAAGCCAAACAGCGTCTCCATCCCAGGAGAAGAGGTGGCTGAGGAACACCTGGGAGGTTACCTGTTGCATATCTCTTATGAGTCTGTGGTGCAGAGTGCCATCTTTCTTCAGCAGCATCTGCTGTGGCAGCAGCATCAGAGCCAGCGACTCAAAGAAACTGAGCAAACTGCTAAAGAAGGCTGGCTCTGACCTGGGGACTGCTTTGGAGCTGTGTTTGATGAGCACTCACTTCTTTTTTTTTTTTTAAACCCCTTGTCCTGTCCAGCATTATTGTAATCTGAATACCGTTTATGCCAAACACATTTGCTATACCAAGGGAAGCTTTATGAATGTAACGCTCCCCTTGATGCCCATCAACTCCTTCCATCCATCCATTATCTATACCGCTGAATGTGTCGGTCGGGTCACGGGGGGGGGCTGGAGCCTATCCCAGCAGTCAATGGGCGAGAGGGGGGGTACACCCTGGACAGGCCGCCAGTCCATCGCAGGGCCACATAGAGACAAACAACCATGCACACTCACACTCACTCTCACTCTCACTCCTAAGGACAATTTTTTGGACAGTGGGAGGAAGCCGGAGTACCCGGAGAGAACCCACGCATACACGGGGAGAACATGCAGACTCCACACAGCCCCGGCTGGGTGTTGAACCTGGAACCTTTTTGCTGTGAGGCGACTGTGCTAACCACCACACCACCGTGCAGCCCCCTCCATCAACTCCTTATCTTTATTTATTTATTTTTGTTACAATACTTAACATGATGTGATAGTGTTATAGTGCCGAACCGGACCGGGGGACAGAGAGAGGGAGAGCGAAGAAGGGAAAAAAAGGAACAGAAATATGAAGAGACAAACATAAAAAACAATGAAAAATCAGAAAACCAGCTGCTACACCTGTAAAAACAAAACTGAAGACAATCCAAGGCTTTTGTGGGGAATCCAGCCTTAGAGGAACCAGGAGCACCTGTAAGCAGACAAGCAGAGAACAAACACACAAACAAAAAAGCACAAGCAGCAGCAATCACATGGCAGCTTTCCGTCAAGGAATCGAACCCTGTTCCTCCGCTTGACAGGCGGATTCTAACCTTTGACCATTGAAGAAGATACAGAATGTGTTGCTTGACTGTCGTGCCAATTCTGAGAATACAAGTTGTAAGAGTATCACTGAAAAATTGACAAAAAAACATGTTGCAATTTAATAAAAATAATTTGTTCAAGTATTTAAAACATTACAACAATACATGCCCAGTAATATTGTTGTAATGTTTTAAATACTTGAACGCAGTTTTTCTAGAGAATATAATTGTTTTGTACATGGGATTATTCTCCATCGACTCTTTTGGGCTTTCACATGCGCGAGCCTACAACCAGCCGGTGAGTTACATGCTGTTTATAAAGTTGTTTTGTAACGTCCCCATGCCAGTAATGTGAGAACCATGCATATGGTTTTGATGGTAAGGCTTGTGACTTTATTGTCGGATGGGTTATAAAGTGGTGTGACGTTTCTGCAGTGTGCAAGTTGTTGTTTTACGTGGAAGGGTTAGCGCTTGCCCCTTAGCCACCACGTATTAGCCTCGCATGACATGCTGTGCGGACAGAGCGATCTCCACACAGGGAGCACAGATACGCACCTCTCTGTGTCCTACTATCACTATTTGACAACCTCTAGCAATGGAAACACGCTTCAAATGCCCCGGAGTTCCCCTTTAATGATAGCAACATCAACATATTCATAACTATGGATAGGAGGGGAGCCTCATCTGCTATTCTTGACATGTAAAGTCAATTTTTTCAGGTTTTAAAAAGATTTTCCGATGCTGTTGTTTGAAACGGACTTTGGCAAACCCCAAACTGCTGAGCGAAAATGGCAGCCTTCGGTCAAGGAATCGAATCCTGTTCCTCCGCTTGACAGGCGGATTCTAACCTTTGACCAGCAAAGATACAGAATGTGTTGCTTGACTGTCGTGCCAATTCTGAGAATACAAGCTGTAAGAGTATCACTGAAAAATTGATTAAAAAAAATCACGTTGCTAAAACCCTTTCATTGTCAAGCATTTGCATGACTGAGAGCGTAAATTGACTGTGGAAGGGGTTCCATGGTGTAAAGGTCAGCACTCTGGACTCTGAATCCAGTGATCAGAGTTCAAATCTCGGTGGAACCTTCAGGTGTGTGCTGTCATGGTTGCGTTCTGGAAAGAAGATGAGTTGAGTAGGCTAGTCAGTTGAGAAATGACACCAGATTGAACACTTGATCAATTCCAGCTGAGAGGATCTGTGGTATGTGATGTCACACCTCTGTGTTGCTAGTTGAATCTTTTTTGGTTTCCTCTTGCATATTCATTTACCATGCTTCTATTTATCCATGCTCTCCCACAGGATTCAATTCAATTCAATTCAATTCATTTTTATTTATATAGCGCCAAATACAACAAATGTCATCTCAAGGCACTTAGATAGTAAGTCCAATTCAAGCCAATTGGAATTCAATTAATTAATAATAATCATAATTCATAAAATAATCCAATTCGTTCATAGAGAGCCAATTCAAAAACAATTTCCTAGCTAAGAAAACCAACAGATTGCACTGAAAACTTTTTGTTTTTCGGTCCAATCTCCCGGCCTGAGCGGCGTGCCTGAGGCGACTGTGGAGAGAAACGACTCCCTTTTAACAGGAAGAAACCTCTGGCAGAACCAGACTCAGGAATGGTGGCCATCCGGCTCGACCAGCTGGGGTTTGAGAAGACAGAAAAGGGGGGGGGGGGGGGGCAGGGGGCCACCGCGACGGCGGCACTGTAACACCATTCAAAGGATATCTGTTGGAACAGGGAAACACGAGTTAATGACCACAATAATGTCACATATACATAAAGAGAGTAAAGTGAGGAAAGGTGTGACAGATGAGGCCCCCCAGCAGTCTAGGCCTATAGCAGCTTAACTATAGCCTGGTTTATAGTCGGTAACGCAAGATGCAAAGCAAGACGCAAGAAGAAACACAAGAAGAAACGCAAGCCCTTGCGCGGTTGCAAGCCCCCCATTGCGAGCTTGCGTGTGTCACCTCAATTTTCTAAACTTCATGCAAGAAAAGACACAAGCCTACTACTTGAAAACGGCATACTCATCGATCTGACAGTATGCAGAGCGTTTACACACAGTGCACTTCACTCCTGTCCGAGCCGAAATCAGCCGGCCTGAAAAGCTGATTTCCCTTAAGTTATAAACTCTGTAAATATATAACTTTAGCAACATTTGAAACATTTTCAGGCGAGAAAGTAGTCGTTTAGACCCCCAAGGTGTTGAAAATCTGACAAAATACCGACTATTTACAAGAAGAAGAAGCATGAATCACTTGAAGAGGTCCTGGCGGTGAATTTCCTTTCATCATGTCATTGAAAAAACCCGCTACTCCGCCTACTCTCCTGGCAGTGAATCGCCATGCAGCACACGCAAGCGCCGGCAAAGCTAAATGAAGTATAAACGTCTCGAGCCATTAACATAAACGCAAGAAGAAAGCGCAAGGGCAGTAAAAGAAGTATAACTCAGCCTTAACCCTTTATACCCCGTAGCGGCCGCGGCCGGCCGTGCTGCAGTACCCCACAACGGCCGCGGCCGGCCGGTGTTATGTCATTGATGAATACAAGTCACCAGATGCTTTCAAAAGCTAAAATACAATAAATACAAAAAAAAATCAGACCCTCTTCGTTGTTTTTTCATTATCAAAAGCATATGTTTGTTTTAAATTATTTCTAGATATTGTCATGTTTTAAAAATTTCGAGGGATTTCTCTTGGCCGCAGTTGAGACTGATATGAGAGCGGAGGTTCTGCGTTTGGGCGCAGCTTCACTAGCCGGCAAATTGTGCTATCTACTGTAGTTATTTGAAATGTTTCTCAAATTGCCCATTTCTTTCGGAATTCTCAAGAATCTGGAGCATTGTTGTAAAATTCTGTTGGGGTCTAGAGGGTTAAGGGATGTTTCAGGATTACCTGAGCCATCCCTATTCAAGGTAAACACAAGAAACTTGTGCTAACGAAAAAAATAAAAATAAACTAGAAAGCTGCAAGCAGCTGTGAGCGGGACCGAGGTGTGCGTACGTTGGATGTGCGCACGTTGGGGCATGCGCTGGATGCCGTAGTCGCGCAGCTCTGCCCACACGCACGATACCCTCTGCGTACGTACAAGCATATAATAACCCCAATGCGGAGAGGTTTTTGAAAATTTCTAGGGGGCGCCACTGAGCCATTTATCTCCGCCCACACACGATACCCTTTACTTACGTACGAAGTCGAGAGGATGGACGTGTGTGCTAAGTTTCATGACCTTGAGATCATGATAAGGCTTTCAAATCATAAACGCCATCACACGATTTTCACCGCCTGGCCACGCCCACACCGTTCAGAGTTTGAAAAAGTTTCTCCATGATTCTTTCCCCCCTTGTCTTAAGAGTAACCTGGCCACGTTTGGAGCTGTTACCATTAAATCTGTAGGAGGAGTTCAATAAAATGCGAGTTGTGAAAAAAAAAGACGTTTCCGACCACCATTAGGTGGAGCTGTAGGTGGATGTCACTATGTTATATGTGCGCGTTCATATTGGGTCCAGCATTCACCGTATGAAGTTTGGGACAGATTGGATAATGTGTGTGGGAGTTATAAGCTACTTCATTTTTTGTGGCGAGTGATGGCGAGTCATCAAACTTTGAAGCGTCGCCACACCCACGCCCTTTAAGTTTTGAAAAAGTTTCTCCATGATTTTTTCCCCCGATGTCTTAAGAGTAGCCTGGCCAAGTTTGAAGTCTGTAGCATTAAATCTGTAGGACAAGTTCGATCATATGCAAGGCGTGGAATGGGTCAAATGGCACCAAAATGCACTTTCCATCCAAAATGGCCACCTTCCTGTGGATGTGGGACCATGTCGGCAAGAGACTTTTTTGTGCGTCTGGGCATGATGAATGAGTGTACCGAATTTTGTCGTCCCACTTCAAAATAAACCCATTTCGGGGACCATTTTTAAATATTGTAGGGGGCGCCACTGAGCCATTTTAATCCGCCCACACACGATACCCTTTTTATACGTGTGAGGTGGACAGTGTGGACGTGTGTGCCAAGTTTCATGAGCTTGTGATGATGATAAGGCTTTCAAATCACAAACGCCATCACACGATTTTCACCGCCTGGCCACGCCCACACTGTTCAGAGTTTGGAAAAGTTTCTCCATGATTCTTTCCCTCCATGTCTTAAGAGTAACCAGGCCAAGTTTGAAGCTTGTAGCATGAAATCTGTAGGAGGAGTTTGATCAAATGCGAGTTGTGGAAAAAAAGAGACGTTTCCAACAACCAGCAGGTGGCGCTATAGGTGGATGTCACTATGATAATATGTACGCGTTCAGGCTGGGTCCAGCATTCACCGTATGAAGTTTGGGACAGATTGGATAATGTATGTGGGAGTTATAAGCGACTTAATTTTTTGAGGCGAGTGATGGCGAGTCATCAAACTTTGAAGCGTCGTCACGGCCACGCCCTTTAAGTTTTGAAAGAGTTTCCCCATGAATTTTTCCCCCCATGTCTTAAGAGTAACCTGGCCAAGTTTGAAGTCTGTAGCATTAAATCTGTAGGACAAGTTCGATCTTGTGCAAGGCGTGGAATCGGTCAAAAATGGCACGAAAACGCACTTTCCATCCAAAATGGCCGCCTTCCTGTGTACGTGGGACCATGGCGGCATGAGACTTTTTTGTGCGTCTGGGCATGGTGAATAAGTGTACCGAATTTCATTGTCCTACGCGAAACAACCCCATTGCGGGCACCATTTTTAAGCATCGTAGGGGGCGCTACAGAGCCAATGAGCAACTCCCAAAGATATAATGTACAACCCCATTGCGGGCACCATTTTTAAGCATCGTAGGGGGCGCTACAGAGCCAATGAGCAACTCCCAAAGATATAATGTTTAGATTCTTTCATGTCGTCGACTAGCACGTGGCGCTCGCAAAATTTCCTGAGTTTTCGCATACCTTTTGCAAAGAATAAGAATAATAATAATAATAATAAACCTTACAGATACAATAGGGTCCTTGCAGTTTCACTGCTCGGTCCCTAATAAAGGACCAGACTCAGTGAGTAATTCCCTATACTCCCTATATAGATCCATATATAGAACCATCTTTTACAGCCACAAGCTACCTCAGCCTCTCACCAACTGCACACCAGTCACAGCGGGGTGGGGATGCAAACCCTGGTTCGGGTATGGGGAGAAATAAAAAAGGTAAGATACGCGGGAATGGGATTCAAACCCTGGTTCGGGTAGGGGTTAATGAAAGTATAGAAGGTGCCAGAGGTGGAGGCAGGACAAGACACACTAGCAGATTCAGCAGACAAACTCACCTAAACAGCCCTACAATCACTAAAAATACCAGCAAAAACAAAGCCATACAACTCACTCTCACCAACTGCACACCAGTCACAGCGGGGTGGGGATGCAAACCCTGGTTCGGGTAGGGGGAGAAATAAAAGAGGTAAGATAGGCGGGAATGGGATTCAAACCCCGGTTCGGGTAGGGGGTAATGAAAGTATAGAGGGTGCCAGAGGTGGAGGCAGGACAAGACACACTAGCAGACACACTATCAGATTCAACAGACCTAACTATAAGCTTTATAAAAAAGGAAAGTTTTAAGCCTGGTCTTAAAAGTGGAAAGGGTGTCTGCTTCCCGGACATTTACTGGCAGCTTATTCCACAAGAGAGGGGCCTGATAACTGAAGGCTCTGCCTTCCATTCTACTTTTAGAAACTCTGGGAACCTCAAGTAAATATGCAGTTTGGGAACGAAGTGCTCTGTTAGGAAAATATCTTACAATGAGATCTTTAAGATATGATGGAGCTCGGTCATTAAGAGCTTTATATGTAAGGAGAAGAATCTTAAATTCTATTCTGAATTTAACAGGGAGCCAATGAAGAGAAGCTAAAACTGGAGAAATATGATCTCTCCTGTTAGTTCTCATCAAAACTGTGGCTGCAGCATTTTGGATCAACTGAAGGCTTTTCAGAGAATATGTGGGACAGCCCAATAATAAAGAATTACAGTAGTCCAATCTTGAAGTAACAAATGCATGGACTAGTTTTTCTGCATCACTCTGAGACAAGATGTTCCTGATTTTAACAATATTACGAAGATGAAAGAAGGCAGTCCTAGAAACCTGTTTTATATGTGAGTCAAATGATAAGTTCTGGTCAAAAATAACTACAAGGTTCCTCACTGTAGAACTAGAAGCCAAGGAAATACCATCTAGAGTAACTATATAGCTAGACAATTTCTCCCTGAAACGCTCAGGTCCAAAGATAACGACTTCAGTTTTGTCTGAATTTAGAAGCAGACAGTTCTGAGTCATCCAGGTCTTTATGTCTTTAAGACATGCTTGTAGTCTTACCAACCTATTGGGTGCATCTGGTTTCATAGATAAGTACAGCTGAGTATCATCAGCATAGCAATGGAAATTTATGCCATGCTGTCTAATAATGTTACTTAATGGAAGCATGTATAAAGTGAAAAGAATCGGTCCAAGCACAGAACCCTGGGGAACTCCATGACTTAATCTGGTGTGTGAGGAAGATTCTTCATTTACAAGAACAAACTGAAATTTATCAGATAAATATAATGACTTAAATCAGCCTAATGTAGTTCCTTTAATCCCAAGAACATGTTCAAGTCTGTGTAATAAGATACTGTGATCGACCGTATCAAAAGCAGCACTGAGATCCAACAGGACAAGCACAGATACAAGTCCGCTATCAGAGGCTAAGAGGAGATCATTGGTAACTTTCAGCAGTGCAGTTTCTGTGCTATGATGCACTCTGAATCCTGACTGAAACTCTTCAAACAGATTATTTCTGTGTAAGTGATCACAAAGCTGAGCTGAAACTATTTTTTCAAGAACTTTAGACATAAAAGGGAGATTGGATATAGGTCTATAATGAGCCAACACTTCTGGATCAAGAGTAGGTTTTTTAAGTAAAGGTTTAATTACAGCAGTGTGTTACAATCCCACTTCTGACTCAATTTGTTGCGACTCCACAAACTCTTTCCGTGAGCAACAAAATTTGGGAAAACTTACCTCATTCTTTGGCTTCCGGAACAATAGTGAATAGGCATGGCGCAGGTTTCCGTAGTGTAGTGGTTATCACGTTCGCCTAACACGCGAAAGGTCCTCAGTTTGAAACTGGGCGGAAACATTACTTGCTCCTCCATTATTTATTTCATCCTTGTGTGAAGATGTATGACTGCACGTTAATGATAGCAACATCAACACTCATAATTATGGATAGGAGGGGAGCCTCATCTGCTATTCTTGACATTTAAAGTCAATTTTTGCAGGTTTTTAAAAGATTTTCTGATGCTATGGTGTGAAACAGACTTTGGCAAACCCCTAGCTGCTGAGCGAAAATGGCAGCCTTCCGTCAAGGAATCGAACCCTGTTCCTCCGCTTGACAGGCGGATTCTAACCTTTGACCAGCAAAGATACAGAATGTGTTGCTTGCCTGTCGTGCCAATTCTGAGAATACAAGCTGTAAGAGTATCACTGAAAAATTGACAAAAAAACACATTGCTAAAACCATTTCATTGACAAGCATTTGCATGACTGAGAGGGTAAATTGACTGTGGAAGGGGTTCCATGGAGTAAAGGTCAGCACTCTGGACTTTGAATCCAGTGATCCGAGTTCAAATCTCGGTGGAACCTTCAGGTGTGTGCTGTCATGGTTGTGTTCTGGAAAGAAGATGAGTTGAGTAGGCTAGTCAGTTGTGAAAGGACACCAGAGTGCACAATTCCAGCTGAGAGGATCTGTGGTATGTGATGTCACACCTCTGTGTTGCTAGTTGAATCTTTTTTGGTTTCCTCTTGCATATTCATTTACGATGCTTCTATTTATCCATGCTCTCCCAGAGGAGTGTGTTACAATCCCACTTTTGACTCAATTTGTTGCGACTCCACAAACTCTTTCTGCGAGCAACAAAATTTGGGAAAACTTACCTCATTCTTTGGCTTCCGTAACACTAGTGAATAGGCATGGCTTCAGTTTCGGTAGTGTAGTGGTTATCACGTTTGCCTAACACTCGAAAGGTCCTCAGTTCGAAACTGGGCGGAAACATTACTTGCTCCTCCTTTATTTATTTCATCCTTGTGTGAAGATGTATGACTGCATGTTAATGATAGCAACATCAACATATTCACAATTATGGATAGGAGGGGAGCCTCATCTGCTATTCTTGACATGTAAAGTCAATTTTTGCAGGTTTTAAAAAGATTTTCCGATGCTGTTGTTTGAAATGGACTTTGGCGAATCCCTAGCTGCTGAACGAAAATGGCAGCCTTCGGTCAAGGAATCAAACCCTGTTCCTCCGCTTGACAGGCGGATTCTAACCTTTGACCATTGAAGAAGATACAGAATGTGTTGCTTGACTGTCGTGCCAATTCTGAGAATACAAGCTGTAAGAGTATCACTGAAAAATTGACAAAAAAAACACTTTGCTAAAACCCTTTCATTGTCAAGCATTTGCATGACTGAGAGCATAAACTGACTGTGGAAGGGGTTCCATGGTGTAAAGGTCAGCACTCTGGACTCTGAATACAGTGATCTGAGTTCAAATCTTGGTGGAACCTTCAGGTGTGTGCTGTCATGCTTGTGTTCTGGAAAGAAGATGAGTAAGCAAGTCACTTGTGAAATGACACCAGAGTGCTCAATAGCAGCTGAGAGGATCTGTGGTATGTGACATCACACCTCTGTGTTGCTAGTTGAATCTTTTTTGGTTTCTTCTTGCATATTCATTTACAATGCTTCTATTTATCCATGCTCTCCCAGAGGAGTGTGTTACAATCCCACTTCTGACTCAATTTGTTGCAACTCCACAAACTCTTTCCGCGAGCAACAAAATTTGGGAAAACTTACCTCATTCTTTGGCTTCCGGAACACTAGTGAATAGGCATGGCTTCAGTTTCCGTAGTGTAGTGGTTATCACGTTCACCTAACACGCGAAAGGTCCTCAGTTCGAAACTGGGCGGAAACATTACTTGCTCCTCCTTTATTTATTTCACCCTTGTGGGAAGATGTATGACTGCACGTTAATGATAGCAACATCAACATATTCATAATTATGGATAGGAGGGGAGCCTCATCTGCTATTCTTGACATGTAAAGTCAATTTTTTCAGGTTTTAAAAAGATTTTCCGATGCTGTTGTTTGAAACGGACTTTGGCAAACCCCTAGCTGCTGAGCGAAAATGGCAACCTTCCATCAAGGAATCGAACCCTGTTCCTCCGCTTGACAGGCTGATTCTAACCTTTGACCATTGAAGAAGATACAGAATGTGTTGCTTGACTATCGTGCCAATTCTGAGAATTCAAGCTGTAAGAGTATCACTGAAAAATTGACAAAAAAAATCACGTTGCTAAAATCCTTCCATTGTCGAGCATTTGCATGACTGAGAGCGTAAATTGACTGTGGAAGGGGTTCCATGGTGTAAAGGTCAGCACTCTGGACTTTGA
>NC_134516.1:26600037-26615037 GCF_027942865.1 Odontesthes bonariensis | reverse complement strand
GATTCCAGCTGAGAGGATATGTGGTATGTGACGTCACACCTCTGTGTTGCTAGATGAATCTTTTTTGGTTTCCTCTTGCATATTCATTTACGATGCTTCTATTTATTCATGCTCTCCCAGAGGAGTGTGTTACAATCCCACTTCTGACTCAATTTGTTGCGACTCCAAAAACTCTTTCCGCGAGCAACAAAATTTGGGAAAACTTACCTCATTCTTTGGCTTCCGGATCACTAGTGAATAGGCATGGGTTCAGTTTCCGTAGTGTAGTGGTTATCACATTCGCCTAACACGCGAAAGGTCCTCAGTTCGAAACTGGGCGGAAACATTACTTGCTCCTCCATTATTTATTTCATCCTTGTGTGAAGATGTATGACTGCACGTTAATGATAGCAACATCAACATATTCATAATTATGGATAGGAGGGGAGCCTCATCTGCTATTCTTGACATGTAAAGTACATTTTTTCAGGTTTTAAAAAGAGTTTCAGATGCTGTTGTTTGAAACGGACTTGGCAAACCCCTAGCTGCTGAGCGAAAATGGCAACCTTCCGTCAAGGAATCGAACCCTGTTCCTCCGCTTGACAGGCGGATTCTAACCTTTGACCATTGAAGAAGATACAGAATGTGTTGCTTGACTGTCGTGCCAATTCTGAGAATACAAGCTGTAAGAGTATCACTGAAAAATTGACAAAAAAAATCACGTTGCTAAAATCCTTCCATTGTCGAGCATTTGCATGACTGAGAGCGTAAATGGACTGTGGAAGGGGTTCCATGGTGTAAAGGTCAGCACTCTGGACTTTGAATCCAGTGATCCGAGTTCAAATCTCGGTGGAACCTTCAGGTGTGTGCTGTCATGGTTGTGTTCTGGAAAGAAGATGAGTTGAGTAGGCTAGTCAGTTGTGAAAGGACACCAGAGTGCACGATTCCAGCTGAGAGGATCTGTGGTATGTGACGTCTCACCTCTGTGTTGCTAGTTGAATCTTTTTTGGTTTCCTCTTGCATATTCATTTACGATGCTTCTATTTATCCATGCTCTCCCAGAGGAGTGTGTTACAATCCCACTTCTGACTCAATTTGTTGCGACTCCACAAACTCTTTCCGCGAGCAACAAAATTTGGGAAAACTTACCTCATTCTTTGGCTTCCGGATCACTAGTGAATAGGCATGGTTCCAGTTTCCGTAGTGTAGTGGTTATCACATTCGCCTCACACGCGAAAGGTCCTCAGTTCGAAACTGGGCGGAAACATTACTTGCTCCTCCTTTATTTATTTCATCCTTGTGTGAAGATGTATGACTGCACGTTAATGATAGCAACATCAACATATTCATAATTATGGATAGGAGGGGAGCCTCATCTGCTATTCTTGACATGTAAAGTACATTTTTTCAGGTTTTAAAAAGATTTTCAGATGCTGTTGTTTGAAACGGACTTTGGCAAACCCCTAGCTGCTGAGCGAAAATGGCAACCTTCCATCAAGGAATCGAACCCTGTTCCTCCGCTTGACAGGCTGATTCTAACCTTTGACCATTGAAGAAGATACAGAATGTGTTGCTTGACTGTCGTGCCAATTCTGAGAATACAAGCTGTAAGAGTATCACTGAAAAATTGACAAAAGAAAATCACGTTCCTAAAATCCTTCCATTGTCGAGCATTTGCATGACTGAGAGCGTAAATTTACTGTGGAAGGGGTTCCATGGTGTAAAGGTCAGCACTCTGGACTTTGAATCCAGTGATCCGAGTTCAAATCTCGGTGGAACCTCCAGGTGTGTGCTGTCATGGTTGCGTTCTGGAAAGAAGATGAGTTGAGTAGGCTAGTCAGTTGTGAAAGGACACCAGAGTGCACGATTCCAGCTGAGAGGATCTGTGGTATGTGACGTCACACCTCTGTGTTGCTAGTTGAATCTTTTTTGGTTTCCTCTTGCATATTCATTTACGATGCTTCTATTTATCCATGCTCTCCCAGAGGAGTGTGTTACAATCCCACTTCTGACTCAATTTGTTGCGACTCCAAAATCACTTTCCGTGAGCAACAAAATTTGGGAAAACTTACCTCATTCTTTGGCTTCCGGATCACTAGTGAATAGGGATGGCTTCAGTTTCCGTAGTGTAGTGGTTATCACATTCGCCTCACACGCTAAAGGTCCTCAGTTCGAAACTGGGCGGAAACATTACTTGCTCCTCCATTATTTATTTCACCCTTGTGGGAAGATGTATGACTGCACGTTAATGATAGCAACATCAACATATTCATAATTATGGATAGGAGGGGAGCTTCATCTGCTATTCTTGACATGTAAAGTCAATTTTTTAAGGTTTTAAAAAGATTTTCCGATGCTGTTGTTTGAAACGGACTTTGGCAAACCCCTAGCTGCTGAGCGAAAATGGCAACCTTCCATCAAGGAATCGAACCCTGTTCCTCCGCTTGACAGGCGGATTCTAACCTTTGACCATTGAAGAAGATACAGAATGTGTTGCTTGACTGTCGTGCCAATTCTGAGAATACAAGCTGTAAGAGTATCACTGAAAAATTGACAAAAAAAATCACGTTGCTAAAATCCTTCCATTGTCGAGCATTTGCATGGCTGAGAGCGTAAATTGACTGTGGAAGGGGTTCCATGGTGTAAAGGTCAGCACTCTGGACTCTGAATCCAGTGATCCGAGTTCAAATCTCGGTGGAACCTTCAGGTGTGTGCTGTCATGGTTGCGTTCTGGAAAGAAGGTGAGTTGAGTAGGCTAGTCAGTTGTGAAAGGACACCAGAGTGCACGATTCCAGCTGAGAGGATCAATGGTATGTGATGTCACACCTCTGTGTTGCTAGTTGAATCTTTGTTGGTTTCCTCTTGCATATTCATTTACGATGCTTCTATTTATCCATGCTCTCCCAGAGGAGTGTGTTACAATCCCACTTCTGACTCAATTTGTTGCGACTCCAAAATCACTTTCCGTGAGCAACAAAATTTGGGAAAACTTACCTCATTCTTTGGCTTCCGGATCACTAGTGAATAGGGATGGCTTCAGTTTCCGTAGTGTAGTGGTTATCACATTCGCCTCACACGCTAAAGGTCCTCAGTTCGAAACTGGGCGGAAACATTACTTGCTCCTCCATTATTTATTTCACCCTTGTGGGAAGATGTATGACTGCACGTTAATGATAGCAACATCAACATATTCATAATTATGGATAGGAGGGGAGCTTCATCTGCTATTCTTGACATGTAAAGTCAATTTTTTAAGGTTTTAAAAAGATTTTCCGATGCTGTTGTTTGAAACGGACTTTGGCAAACCCCTAGCTGCTGAGCGAAAATGGCAACCTTCCATCAAGGAATCGAACCCTGTTCCTCCGCTTGACAGGCGGATTCTAACCTTTGACCATTGAAGAAGATACAGAATGTGTTGCTTGACTGTCGTGCCAATTCTGAGAATACAAGCTGTAAGAGTATCACTGAAAAATTGACAAAAAAAATCACGTTGCTAAAATCCTTCCATTGTCGAGCATTTGCATGGCTGAGAGCGTAAATTGACTGTGGAAGGGGTTCCATGGTGTAAAGGTCAGCACTCTGGACTCTGAATCCAGTGATCCGAGTTCAAATCTCGGTGGAACCTTCAGGTGTGTGCTGTCATGGTTGTGTTCTGGAAAGAAGATGAGTTGAGTAGGCTAGTCAGTTGTGAAAGGACACCAGAGTGCACGATTCCAGCTGAGAGGATATGTGGTATGTGACGTCACACCTCTGTGTTGCTAGATGAATCTTTTTTGGTTTCCTCTTGCATATTCATTTACGATGCTTCTATTTATTCATGCTCTCCCAGAGGAGTGTGTTACAATCCCACTTCTGACTCAATTTGTTGCGACTCCAAAAACTCTTTCCGCGAGCAACAAAATTTGGGAAAACTTACCTCATTCTTTGGCTTCCGGATCACTAGTGAATAGGCATGGGTTCAGTTTCCGTAGTGTAGTGGTTATCACATTCGCCTAACACGCGAAAGGTCCTCAGTTCGAAACTGGGCGGAAACATTACTTGCTCCTCCATTATTTATTTCATCCTTGTGTGAAGATGTATGACTGCACGTTAATGATAGCAACATCAACATATTCATAATTATGGATAGGAGGGGAGCCTCATCTGCTATTCTTGACATGTAAAGTACATTTTTTCAGGTTTTAAAAAGAGTTTCAGATGCTGTTGTTTGAAACGGACTTGGCAAACCCCTAGCTGCTGAGCGAAAATGGCAACCTTCCGTCAAGGAATCGAACCCTGTTCCTCCGCTTGACAGGCGGATTCTAACCTTTGACCATTGAAGAAGATACAGAATGTGTTGCTTGACTGTCGTGCCAATTCTGAGAATACAAGCTGTAAGAGTATCACTGAAAAATTGACAAAAAAAATCACGTTGCTAAAATCCTTCCATTGTCGAGCATTTGCATGACTGAGAGCGTAAATGGACTGTGGAAGGGGTTCCATGGTGTAAAGGTCAGCACTCTGGACTTTGAATCCAGTGATCCGAGTTCAAATCTCGGTGGAACCTTCAGGTGTGTGCTGTCATGGTTGTGTTCTGGAAAGAAGATGAGTTGAGTAGGCTAGTCAGTTGTGAAAGGACACCAGAGTGCACGATTCCAGCTGAGAGGATCTGTGGTATGTGACGTCTCACCTCTGTGTTGCTAGTTGAATCTTTTTTGGTTTCCTCTTGCATATTCATTTACGATGCTTCTATTTATCCATGCTCTCCCAGAGGAGTGTGTTACAATCCCACTTCTGACTCAATTTGTTGCGACTCCACAAACTCTTTCCGCGAGCAACAAAATTTGGGAAAACTTACCTCATTCTTTGGCTTCCGGATCACTAGTGAATAGGCATGGTTCCAGTTTCCGTAGTGTAGTGGTTATCACATTCGCCTCACACGCGAAAGGTCCTCAGTTCGAAACTGGGCGGAAACATTACTTGCTCCTCCTTTATTTATTTCATCCTTGTGTGAAGATGTATGACTGCACGTTAATGATAGCAACATCAACATATTCATAATTATGGATAGGAGGGGAGCCTCATCTGCTATTCTTGACATGTAAAGTACATTTTTTCAGGTTTTAAAAAGATTTTCAGATGCTGTTGTTTGAAACGGACTTTGGCAAACCCCTAGCTGCTGAGCGAAAATGGCAACCTTCCGTCAAGGAATCGAACCCTGTTCCTCCGCTTGACAGGCGGATTCTAACCTTTGACCATTGAAGAAGATACAGAATGTGTTGCTTGACTGTCGTGCCAATTCTGAGAATACAAGCTGTAAGAGTATCACTGAAAAATTGACAAAAAAAATCACGTTGCTAAAATCCTTCCATTGTCGAGCATTTGCATGACTGAGAGCGTAAATTGACTGTGGAAGGGGTTCCATGGTGTAAAGGTCAGCACTCTGGACTTTGAATCCAGTGATCCGAGTTCAAATCTCGGTGGAACCTTCAGGTGTGTGCTGTCATGGTTGTGTTCTGGAAAGAAGATGAGTTGAGTAGGCTAGTCAGTTGTGAAAGGACACCAGAGTGCACGATTCCAGCTGAGAGGATCAGTGGTATGTGATGTCACACCTCTGTGTTGCTAGTTGAATCTTTTTTGGTTTCCTCTTGCATATTCATTTACGATGATTCTATTTATCCATGCTCTCCCAGAGGAGTGTGTTACAATCCCACTTCTGACTCAATTTGTTGCGACTCCAAAATCACTTTCCGTGAGCAACAAAATTTGGGAAAACTTACCTCATTCTTTGGCTTCCGGATCACTAGTGAATAGGGATGGCTTCAGTTTCCGTAGTGTAGTGGTTATCACATTCGCCTCACACGCTAAAGGTCCTCAGTTCGAAACTGGGCGGAAACATTACTTGCTCCTCCATTATTTATTTCACCCTTGTGGGAAGATGTATGACTGCACGTTAATGATAGCAACATCAACATATTCATAATTATGGATAGGAGGGGAGCTTCATCTGCTATTCTTGACATGTAAAGTCAATTTTTTAAGGTTTTAAAAAGATTTTCCGATGCTGTTGTTTGAAACGGACTTTGGCAAACCCCTAGCTGCTGAGCGAAAATGGCAACCTTCCATCAAGGAATCGAACCCTGTTCCTCCGCTTGACAGGCGGATTCTAACCTTTGACCATTGAAGAAGATACAGAATGTGTTGCTTGACTGTCGTGCCAATTCTGAGAATACAAGCTGTAAGAGTATCACTGAAAAATTGACAAAAAAAATCACGTTGCTAAAACCATTTCATTGTCAAGCATTTGCATGACTGAGAGAGTAAATTGACTGAGGAAGGGGTTCCATGGTGTAAAGGTCAGCACTCTGGACTTTGAATCCAGTGATCCGAGTTCAAATCTCGGTGGAACCTTCAGGTGTGTGCTGTCATGGTTGTGTTCTGGAAAGAAGATGAGTTGAGTAGGCTAGTCAGTTGTGAAAGGACACCAGAGTGCACGATTCCAGCTGAGAGGATATGTGGTATGTGACGTCACACCTCTGTGTTGCTAGATGAATCTTTTTTGGTTTCCTCTTGCATATTCATTTACGATGCTTCTATTTATTCATGCTCTCCCAGAGGAGTGTGTTACAATCCCACTTCTGACTCAATTTGTTGCGACTCCAAAAACTCTTTCCGCGAGCAACAAAATTTGGGAAAACTTACCTCATTCTTTGGCTTCCGGATCACTAGTGAATAGGCATGGGTTCAGTTTCCGTAGTGTAGTGGTTATCACATTCGCCTAACACGCGAAAGGTCCTCAGTTCGAAACTGGGCGGAAACATTACTTGCTCCTCCATTATTTATTTCATCCTTGTGTGAAGATGTATGACTGCACGTTAATGATAGCAACATCAACATATTCATAATTATGGATAGGAGGGGAGCCTCATCTGCTATTCTTGACATGTAAAGTACATTTTTTCAGGTTTTAAAAAGAGTTTCAGATGCTGTTGTTTGAAACGGACTTGGCAAACCCCTAGCTGCTGAGCGAAAATGGCAACCTTCCGTCAAGGAATCGAACCCTGTTCCTCCGCTTGACAGGCGGATTCTAACCTTTGACCATTGAAGAAGATACAGAATGTGTTGCTTGACTGTCGTGCCAATTCTGAGAATACAAGCTGTAAGAGTATCACTGAAAAATTGACAAAAAAAATCACGTTGCTAAAATCCTTCCATTGTCGAGCATTTGCATGACTGAGAGCGTAAATGGACTGTGGAAGGGGTTCCATGGTGTAAAGGTCAGCACTCTGGACTTTGAATCCAGTGATCCGAGTTCAAATCTCGGTGGAACCTTCAGGTGTGTGCTGTCATGGTTGTGTTCTGGAAAGAAGATGAGTTGAGTAGGCTAGTCAGTTGTGAAAGGACACCAGAGTGCACGATTCCAGCTGAGAGGATCTGTGGTATGTGACGTCTCACCTCTGTGTTGCTAGTTGAATCTTTTTTGGTTTCCTCTTGCATATTCATTTACGATGCTTCTATTTATCCATGCTCTCCCAGAGGAGTGTGTTACAATCCCACTTCTGACTCAATTTGTTGCGACTCCACAAACTCTTTCCGCGAGCAACAAAATTTGGGAAAACTTACCTCATTCTTTGGCTTCCGGATCACTAGTGAATAGACATGGTTCCAGTTTCCGTAGTGTAGTGGCTATCACATTCGCCTCACACGCGAAAGGTCCTCAGTTCGAAACAGGGCGGAAACATTACTTGCTCCTCCTTTATTTATTTCATCCTTGTGTGAAGATGTATGACTGCACGTTAATGATAGCAACATCAACATATTCATAATTATGGATAGGAGGGGAGCCTCATCTGCTATTCTTGACATGTAAAGTACATTTTTTCAGGTTTTAAAAAGATTTTCCGATGCTGTTGTTTGAAACGGACTTTGGCAAACCCCTAGCTGCTGAGCGAAAATGGCAACCTTCCATCAAGGAATCGAACCCTGTTCCTCCGCTTGACAGGCGGATTCTAACCTTTGACCATTGAAGAAGATACAGAATGTGTTGCTTGACTGTCGTGCCAATTCTGAGAATACAAGCTGTAAGAGTATCACTGAAAAATTGACAAAAAAAATCACGTTGCTAAAATCCTTCCATTGTCAAGCATTTGCATGACTGAGAGCGTAAATTGACTGTGGAAGGGGTTCCATGGTGTAAAGGTCAGCACTCTGGACTCTGAATCCAGTGATCCGAGTTCAAATCTCGGTGGAACCTTCAGGTGTGTGCTGTCATGGTTGTGTTCTGGAAAGAAGATGAGTTGAGTAGGCTAGTCAGTTGTGAAAGGACACCAGAGTGCACGATTCCAGCTGAGAGGATCAGTGGTATGTGACGTCACACCTCTGTGTTGCTAGTTGAATCTTTTTTGGTTTCCTCTTGCATATTCATTTACGATGATTCTATTTATCCATGCTCTCCCACAGGAGTGTGTTACAATCCCACTTCTGACTCAATTTGTTGCGACTCCAAAATCACTTTCCGTGAGCAACAAAATTTGGGAAAACTTACCTCATTCTTTGGCGTCCGGAACATTAGTGAATAGGCATGGTTCCAGTTTCCGTAGTGTAGTGGTTATCACATTCGCCTCACACGCGAAAGGTCCTCAGTTCGAAACTGGGCGGAAACATTACTTGCTCCTCCTTTATTTATTTCATCCTTGTGTGAAGATGTATGACTGCACGTTAATGATAGCAACATCAACATATTCATAATTATGGATAGGAGGGGAGCCTCATCTGCTATTCTTGACATGTAAAGTACATTTTTTCAGGTTTTAAAAAGATTTTCAGATGCTGTTGTTTGAAACGGACTTTGGCAAACCCCTAGCTGCTGAGCGAAAATGGCAACCTTCCGTCAAGGAATCGAACCCTGTTCCTCCGCTTGACAGGCCGATTCTAACCTTTGACCATTGAAGAAGATACAGAATGTGTTGCTTGACTGTCGTGCCAATTCTGAGAATACAAGCTGTAAGAGTATCACTGAAAAATTGACAAAAAAAATCACGTTGCTAAAATCCTTCCATTGTCGAGCATTTGCATGACTGAGAGCGTAAATTGACTGTGGAAGGGGTTCCATGGTGTAAAGGTCAGCACTCTGGACTTTGAATCCAGTGATCCGAGTTCAAATCTCGGTGGAACCTTCAGGTGTGTGCTGTCATGGTTGTGTTCTGGAAAGAAGATGAGTTGAGTAGGCTAGTCAGTTGTGAAAGGACACCAGAGTGCACGATTCCAGCTGAGAGGATCTATGGTATGTGACGTCACACCTCTGTGTTGCTAGTTGAATCTTTTTTGGTTTCCTCTTGCATATTCATTTACGATGCTTCTATTTATCCATGCTCTCCCAGAGGAGTGTGTTACAATCCCACTTCTGACTCAATTTGTTGCGACTCCACAAACTCTTTCCGCGAGCAACAAAATTTGGGAAAACTTACCTCATTCTTTGGCTTCCGGATCACTAGTGAATAGGCATGGGTTCAGTTTCCGTAGTGTAGTGGTTATCACATTCGCCTCACACGCGAAAGGTCCTCAGTTCGAAACTGGGCGGAAACATTACTTGCTCCTCCTTTATTTATTTCATCCTTGTGTGAAGATGTATGACTGCACGTTAATGATAGCAACATCAACATATTCATAATTATGGATAGGAGGGGAGCCTCATCTGCTATTCTTGACATGTAAAGTCAATTTTTTAAGGTTTTAAAAAGATTTTCCGATGCTGTTGTTTGAAACGGACTTTGGCAAACCCCTAGCTGCTGAGCGAAAATGGCAACCTTCCATCAAGGAATCGAACCCTGTTCCTCCGCTTGACAGGCGGATTCTAACCTTTGACCATTGAAGAAGATACAGAATGTGTTGCTTGACTGTCGTGCCAATTCTGAGAATACAAGCTGTAAGAGTATCACTGAAAAATTGACAAAAAAAATCACGTTGCTATAATCCTTCCATTGTCAAGCATTTGCATGACTGAGAGCGTAAATTGACTGTGGAAGGGGTTCCATGGTGTAAAGGTCAGCACTCTGGACTCTGAATCCAGTGATCCGAGTTCAAATCTCAGTGGAACCTGCAGGTGTGTGCTGTCATGGTTGCGTTCTGGAAAGTAGATGAGTTGAGTAGGCTAGTCAGTTGTGAAAGGACACCAGAGTGCACGATTCCAGCTGAGAGGATCTGTGGTATGTGACGTCACACCTCTGTGTTGCTAGTTGAATCTTTTTTGGTTTCCTCTTGCATATTCATTTACGATGATTCTATTTATCCATGCTCTCCCAGAGGAGAGTGTTACAATCCCACTTCTGACTCAATTTGTTGCAACTCCACAAACTCTTTCCGCGAGCAACAAAATTTGGGAAAACTTACCTCATTCTTTGGCTTCCGGATCACTAGTAAATAGGCATGACTTCAGTTTCTGTAGTGTAGTGGTTATCACATTCGCCTCACACGCGAAAGGTCCTCAGTTCGAAACTGGGCGGAAACATTACTTGCTCCTCCTTTATTTATTTCATCCTTGTGTGAAGATGTATGACTGCACGTTAATGATAGCAACATCAACATATTCATAATTATGGATAGGAGGGGAGCCTCATCTGCTATTCTTGACATGTAAAGTACATTTTTTAAGGTTTTAAAAAGATTTTCCGATGCTGTTGTTTGAAACGGACTTTGGCAAACCCCTAGCTGCTGAGCGAAAATGGCAACCTTCCATCAAGGAATCGAACCCTGTTCCTCCGCTTGACAGGCTGATTCTAACCTTTGACCATTGAAGAAGATACAGAATGTGTTGCTTGACTGTCGTGCCAATTCTGAGAATACAAGCTGTAAGAGTATCACTGAAAAATTGACAAAAAAAATCACGTTGCTAAAATCCTTCCATTGTCGAGCATTTGCATGACTGAGAGCGTAAATTGACTGTGGAAGGGGTTCCATGGTGTAAAGGTCAGCACTCTGGACTCTGAATCCAGTGATCCGAGTTCAAATCTCGGTGGAACCTGCAGGTGTGTGCTTTCATGGTTGCGTTCTGGAAAGTAGATGAGTTGAGTAGGCTAGTCAGTTGTGAAAGGACACCAGAGTGCACGATTCCAGCTGAGAGGATCTGTGGTATGTGACGTCACACCTCTGTGTTGCTAGTTGAATCTTTTTTGGTTTCCTCTTGCATGTTCATTTACGATGCTTCTATTTATCCATGCTCTCCCAGAGGAGTGTGTTACAATCCCACTTCTGACTCAATTTGTTGCAACTCCACAAACTTTTTCCGCGAGCAACAAAATTTGGGAAAACTTACCTCATTCTTTTGCTTCCGGATCACTAGTAAATAGGCATGGTTCCAGTTTCCGTAGTGTAGTGGTTATCACATTCGCCTCACACGCGAAAGGTCCTCAGTTCGAAACTGGGCGGAAACATTACTTGCTCCTCCATTATTTATTTCATCCTTGTGTGAAGATGTATGACTGCACGTTAATGATAGCAACATCAACATATTCATAATTATGGATAGGAGGGGAGCCTCATCTGCTATTCTTGACATGTAAAGTCAATTTTTTCAGGTTTTAAAAAGATTTTCCGATGCTGTTGTTTGAAACGGACTTTGGCAAACCCCTAGCTGCTGAGCGAAAATGGCAACCTTCCATCAAGGAATCGAACCCTGTTCCTCCGCTTGACAGGCGGATTCTAACCTTTGACCATTGAAGAAGATACAGAATGTGTTGCTTGACTGTCGTGCCAATTCTGAGAATACAAGCTGTAAGAGTATCACTGAAAAATTGACAAAAAAAATCACGTTGCTAAAATCCTTCCATTGTCAAGCATTTGCATGACTGAGAGCGTAAATTGACTGTGGAAGGGGTTCCATGGTGTAAAGGTCAGCACTCTGGACTCTGAATCCAGTGATCTGAGTTCAAATCTCGGTGGAACCTGCAGGTGTGTGCTGTCATGGTTGCGTTCTGGAAAGTAGATGAGTTGAGGAGGCTAGTCAGTTGTGAAAGGACACCAGAGTGCACGATTCCAGCTGAGAGGATCTGTGGTATGTGACGTCACACCTCTGTGTTGCTAGTTGAATCTTTTTTGGTTTCCTCTTGCATATTCATTTACGATGATTCTATTTATCCATGCTCTCCCAGAGGAGTGTGTTACAATCCCACTTCTGACTCAATTTGTTGCGACTCCAAAATCACTTTCCGTGAGCAACAAAATTTGGGAAAACTTACCTCATTCTTTGGAGTCCGGAACACTAGTGAATAGGCATGGTTCCAGTTTCCGTAGTGTAGTGGTTATCACATTCGCCTCACACGCGAAAGGTCCTCAGTTCGAAACTGGGCGGAAACATTACTTGCTCCTCCTTTATTTATTTCACCCTTGTGGGAAGATGTATGACTGCACGTTAATGATAGCAACATCAACATATTCATAATTATGGATAGGAGGGGAGCCTCATCTGCTATTCTTGACATGTAAAGTCAATTTTTTCAGGTTTTAAAAAGATTTTCCGATGCTGTTGTTTGAAACGGACTTTGGCAAACCCCTAGCTGCTGAGCGAAAATGGCAACCTTCCGTCAAGGAATCGAACCCTGTTCCTCCGCTTGACAGGCGGATTCTAACCTTTGACCATTGAAGAAGATACAGAATGTGTTGCTTGACTGTCGTGCCAATTCTGAGAATACAAGCTGTAAGAGTATCACTGAAAAATTGACAAAAAAAATCACGTTGCTAAAATCCTTCCATTGTCAAGCATTTGCATGACTGAGAGCATAAATTGACTGTGGAAGGGGTTCCATGGTGTAAAGGTCAGCACTCTGGACTCTGAATCCAGTGATCTGAGTTCAAATCTCGGTGGAACCTGCAGGTGTGTGCTGTCATGGTTGCGTTCTGGAAAGTAGATGAGTTGAGTAGGCTAGTCAGTTGTGAAAGGACACCAGAGTGCACGATTCCAGCTGAGAGGATCTATGGTATGTGACGTCACACCTCTGTGTTGCTAGTTGAATCTTTTTTGGTTTCCTCTTGCATGTTAATTTACGATGCTTCTATTTATCCATGCTCTCCCACAGGAGCGTGTTACAATCCCACTTCTGACTCAATTTGTTGCGACTCCACAAACTCTTTCCGCGAGCAACAAAATTTGGGAAAACTTACCTCATTCTTTGGCGTCCGGAACACTAGTGAATAGGCATGGTTCCAGTTTCCGTAGTGTAGTGGTTATCACATTCGCCTAACACGCGAAAGGTCCTCAGTTCGAAACTGGGCGGAAACATTACTTGCTCCTCCATTATTTATTTCACCCTTGTGTGAAGATGTATGACTGCACGTTAATGATAGCAACATCAACATATTCATAATTATGGATAGGAGGGGAGCCTCATCTGCTATTCTTGACATGTAAAGTCAATTTTTTCAGGTTTTAAAAAGATTTTCCGATGCTGTTGTTTGAAACGGACTTTGGCAAACCCCTAGCTGCTGAGCGAAAATGGCAACCTTCCGTCAAGGAATCGAACCCTGTTCCTCCGCTTGACAGGCGGATTCTAACCTTTGACCATTGAAGAAGATACAGAATGTGTTGCTTGACTGTCGTGCCAATTCTGAGAATACAAGCTGTAAGAGTATCACTGAAAAATTGACAAAAAAAAATCACGTTGCTAAAATCCTTCCATTGTCGAGCATTTGCATGACTGAGAGCGTAAATTGACTGTGGAAGGGGTTCCATGGTGTAAAGGTCAGCACTCTGGACTCTGAATCCAGTGATCTGAGTTCAAATCTGGGTGGAACCTCCAGGTGTGTGCTGTCATGGTTGCATTCTGGAAAGAAGATGAGTTGAGTAGGCTAGTCAGTTGTGAAAGGACACCAGAGTGCACGATTCCAGCTGAGAGGATCTGTGGTATGTGACGTCACACCTCTGTGTTGCTAGTTGAATCTTTTTTGGTTTCCTCTTGCATATTCATTTACGATGCTTCTATTTATCCATGCTCTCCCAGAGGAGTGTGTTACAATCCCACTAGTTACAATAACTAGTGGTTATCACGTTCGCCTCACACGCGAAAGGTCCTCAGTTCGAAACTGGGCGGAAACATTACTTGCTCCTCCATTATTTATTTCATCCTTTTGTGAAGATGTATGACTGCATGTTAATGATAGCAACATCAACATATTCATAATTATGGATAGGAGGGGAGCCTCATCTGCTATTCTTGACATGTAAAGTCAATTTTTGCAGGTTTTAAAAAGATTTTCTGATGCTATGGTGTGAAACGGACATTGGCAAACCCCTAGCTGCTGAGCAAAAATGGCAGCCTTCCGTCAAGGAATCGAACCCTGTTCCTCCACTTGACAGGCGGATTCTAACCTTTGACCAGCAAAGATACAGAATGTTTTGCTTGACTGTCGTGCCAGAGTGCACGATTCCAGCTGAGAGGATCTATGGTATGTGATGTCACACCTCTGTGTTGCTAGTTGAATCTTTTTTGGTTTCCTCTTGCATGTTCATTTACGATGCTTCTATTTATCCATGCTCTCCCAGAGGAGTGTGTTACAATCCCACTTCTGACTCAATTTGTTGCGACTCCAAAATCACTTTCCGTGAGCAACAAAATTTGGGAAAACTTACCTCATTCTTTGGCTTCCGGAACACTAGTGAATAGGCATGGTTCCAGTTTCCGTAGTGTAGTGGTTATCACATTCGCCTAACACGCGAAAGGTCCTCAGTTCGAAACTGGGCGGAAACATTACTTGCTCCTCCATTATTTATTTCATCCTTGTGTGAAGATGTATGACTGCACGTTAATGATAGCAACATCAACATATTCATAATTATGGATAGGAGGGGAGCCTCATCTGCTATTCTTGACATGTAAAGTACATTTTTTAAGGTTTTAAAAAGATTTTCCGATGCTGTTGTTTGAAACGGACTTTGGCAAACCCCTAGCTGCTGAGCGAAAATGGCAACCTTCCATCAAGGAATCGAACCCTGTTCCTCCGCTTGACAGGCTGATTCTAACCTTTGACCATTGAAGAAGATACAGAATGTGT
>NC_134516.1:26572537-26597537 GCF_027942865.1 Odontesthes bonariensis | reverse complement strand
AGATGTATGACTGCACGTTAATGATAGCAACATCAACATATTCATAATTATGGATAGGAGGGGAGCCTCATCTGCTATTCTTGACATGTAAAGTCAATTTTTTCAGGTTTTAAAAAGATTTTCCGATGCTGTTGTTTGAAACGGACTTTGGCAAACCCCTAGCTGCTGAGCGAAAATGGCAACCTTCCGTCAAGGAATCGAACCCTGTTCCTCCGCTTGACAGGCGGATTCTAACCTTTGACCATTGAAGAAGATACAGAATGTGTTGCTTGACTGTCGTGCCAATTCTGAGAATACAAGCTGTAAGAGTATCACTGAAAAATTGACAAAAAAAAATCACGTTGCTAAAATCCTTCCATTGTCGAGCATTTGCATGACTGAGAGCGTAAATTGACTGTGGAAGGGGTTCCATGGTGTAAAGGTCAGCACTCTGGACTCTGAATCCAGTGATCCGAGTTCAAATCTGGGTGGAACCTCCAGGTGTGTGCTGTCATGGTTGCATTCTGGAAAGAAGATGAGTTGAGTAGGCTAGTCAGTTGTGAAAGGACACCAGAGTGCACGATTCCAGCTGAGAGGATCTGTGGTATGTGACGTCACACCTCTGTGTTGCTAGTTGAATCTTTTTTGGTTTCCTCTTGCATATTCATTTACGATGCTTCTATTTATCCATGCTCTCCCAGAGGAGTGTGTTACAATCCCACTAGTTACAATAACTAGTGGTTATCACGTTCGCCTCACACGCGAAAGGTCCTCAGTTCGAAACTGGGCGGAAACATTACTTGCTCCTCCATTATTTATTTCATCCTTTTGTGAAGATGTATGACTGCATGTTAATGATAGCAACATCAACATATTCATAATTATGGATAGGAGGGGAGCCTCATCTGCTATTCTTGACATGTAAAGTCAATTTTTGCAGGTTTTAAAAAGATTTTCTGATGCTATGGTGTGAAACGGACATTGGCAAACCCCTAGCTGCTGAGCAAAAATGGCAGCCTTCCGTCAAGGAATCGAACCCTGTTCCTCCACTTGACAGGCGGATTCTAACCTTTGACCAGCAAAGATACAGAATGTTTTGCTTGACTGTCGTGCCAGAGTGCACGATTCCAGCTGAGAGGATCTATGGTATGTGATGTCACACCTCTGTGTTGCTAGTTGAATCTTTTTTGGTTTCCTCTTGCATGTTCATTTACGATGCTTCTATTTATCCATGCTCTCCCACAGGAGCGTGTTACAATCCCACTTCTGACTCAATTTGTTGCGACTCCAAAATCACTTTCCGTGAGCAACAAAATTTGGGAAAACTTACCTCATTCTTTGGCTTCCGGAACACTAGTGAATAGGCATGGTTCCAGTTTCCGTAGTGTAGTGGTTATCACATTCTCCTCACACGCGAAAGGTCCTCAGTTCGAAACTGGGCGGAAACATTACTTGCTCCTCCATTATTTATTTCATCCTTGTGTGAAGATGTATGACTGCACGTTAATGATAGCAACATCAACATATTCATAATTATGGATAGGAGGGGAGCCTCATCTGCTATTCTTGACATGTAAAGTAAATTTTTGCAGGTTTTCAAAAGATTTTCTCATGCTATGGTGTGAAACGGACTTTGGCGAATCCCTAGCTGCTGAGCGAAAATGGCAACCTTCCATCAAGGAATCGAACCCTGTTCCTCCGCTTGACAGGCGGATTCTAACCTTTGACCATTGAAGAAGATACAGAATGTGTTGCTTGACTGTCGTGCAAATTCTGAGAATACAAGCTGTAAGAGTATCACTGAAAAATTGACAAAAAAACACGTTGCTAAAACCATTTCATTGTCAAGCATTTGCATGACTGAGAGCATAAATTGACTGTGGAAGGGGTTCCATGGTGTAAAGGTCAGCACTCTGGACTCTGAATCCAGTGATCCGAGTTCAAATCTCGGTGGAACCTCCAGGTGTGTGCTGTCATGGTTGCATTCTGGAAAGAAGATGAGTTGAGTAGGCTAGTCAGTTGTGAAAGGACACCAGAGTGCACGATTCCAGCTGAGAGGATCTGTGGTATGTGACGTCACACCTCTGTGTTGCTAGTTGAATCTTTTTTGGTTTCCTCTTGCATGTTCATTTACGATGCTTCTATTTATCCATGCTCTCCCAGAGGAGTGTGTTACAATCCCACTAGTTACAATAACTAGTGGTTATCACGTTCGCCTCACACGCGAAAGGTCCTCAGTTCGAAACTGGGCGGAAACATTACTTGCTCCTCCATTATTTATTTCATCCTTGTGTGAAGATGTAAGACTGCATGTTAATGATAGCAACATCAACATATTCATAATTATGGATAGGAGGGGAGCCTCATCTGCTATTCTTGACATGTAAAGTCAATTTTTGCAGGTTTTAAAAAGATTTTCTGATGCTATGGTGTGAAACGGACATTGGCAAACCCCTAGCTGCTGAGCAAAAATGGCAGCCTTCCGTCAAGGAATCGAACCCTGTTCCTCCGCTTGACAGGCGGATTCTAACCTTTGACCAGCAAAGATACAGAATGTGTTGCTTGACTGTCGTGCCAGAGTGCACGATTCCAGCTGAGAGGATCTATGGTATGTGATGTCACACCTCTGTGTTGCTAGTTGAATCTTTTTTGGTTTCCTCTTGCATGTTCATTTACGATGCTTCTATTTATCCATGCTCTCCCAGAGGAGTGTGTTACAATCCCACTTCTGACTCAATTTGTTGCGACTCCAAAATCACTTTCCGTGAGCAACAAAATTTGGGAAAACTTACCTCATTCTTTGGCTTCCGGAACACTAGTGAATAGGCATGGTTCCAGTTTCCGTAGTGTAGTGGTTATCACATTCGCCTAACACGCGAAAGGTCCTCAGTTCGAAACTGGGCGGAAACATTACTTGCTCCTCCTTTATTTATTTCATCCTTGTGTGAAGATGTATGACTGCACGTTAATGATAGCAACATCAACATATTCATAATTATGGATAGGAGGGGAGCCTCATCTGCTATTCTTGACATGTAAAGTAAATTTTTGCAGGTTTTCAAAAGATTTTCTCATGCTATGGTGTGAAACGGACTTTGGCGAATACCTAGCTGCTGAGCGAAAATGGCAGCCTACGGTCAAGGAATCGAACCCTGTTCCTCCGCTTGACAGGCGGATTCTAACCTTTGACCATTGAAGAAGATACAGAATGTGTTGCTTGACTGTCGTGCCAATTCTGAGAATACAAGCTGTAAGAGTATCACTGAAAAATTGACAAAAAAACACGTTGCTAAAACCATTTCATTGTCAAGCATTTGCATGACTGAGAGCGTAAATTGACTGTGGAAGGGGTTCCATGGTGTAAAGGTCAGCACTCTGGACTCTGAATCCAGTGATCTGAGTTCAAATCTCGGTGGAACCTTCAGGTGTGTGCTGTCCAGGGGCGTATCTAGACATTTTGGGGCCCTAGGCAAAATATAGACATGGGGCCCTCATTTTTTAAATACACACATAAAACAAATTACCATCCCAATACCCTTACTTTAAATTGAGATTAAAGAATCGCAATAAACCAATACTGCACTGCCACTAACAATGGTATCAACTCTCCACAGTAAAATCAGTTTCAGATTTCTCCAGCATTTGCCAAAATTAGATGTTTATTATTCAGATCAAACGAGAGAGAGAGCACGAGAGAGAGAGAGATTAGAATTTCCATGACACAAGTAAGTTACATGTGAAAATCAAATAATCTTTTCACTGCCAGAGATACAAAATGTTCTTTTGCTTAACAGAACTAAAATACAAAATGGACATGAGTAAAACCACCATTTACATTTACCAATGAAAGGACCAACGAAAAGATTTTGTGTGTGGACAGGAATAACATTGGTTCAGTGTTTGCTTTGAAAGCAAAATCAAGCCATAGGAATGATTTAGAAATTTGAGGACTTCCCAGCACTTTACAAAATTCCAGCATTATCCTAGAAGTAAAGTCCTCCCTCAAAGGCCTGCCTGCCAAAGTATTTTGTGAGTGCATGTGTACAGAATAACAACAATATATCAACAAGTAAATTGGGGATTTTTTAAAAGGCTTAGACAGGCTGGATATAGATAGTTAGAGCAAGCAACCTCTCCCCACACCCCTCTCTCTCTCTCTCTCGTGCCGGCGCAGTCCAAACGCGCATGGTGCACGAGTTATTGTATTGCCTGCACGCTCTCACTCGCATTGAAAAAAAAAAAAAACACTCCCTCGCACTGGGATGGCAGACCCCTTTTCAGGGGTGGCGGCTGCCACCCCGTGCCGCCCTGGTAGTTTCGCGCGTCTGAGAGTTTCTCACAGTCTGTTACTACGGTAACTGACCGTGAGGTTAAGTTACCTCCCTTTGTGAAACGGAAAACTCAGGGTTTCCCTCATTTCAGGGTTAACCAACTCAGAGTTTTCACTAAACCTGCTTCGTGAAACGGACCTCTGATCAATCATGGTGCATTATAAATAAATATAGCTTTATAAATAAATATCCAAGTCAAGTATGTTTTGTGAATGATTACCTTCTCTCTTTCTCCCTATCTTCTTTTTCTCTGTCTGTATCCCTGTTACTCTTCATCTGTGTCCCTGGTTTGCCTTCAAGCTCCTCTGCTTCACACCTGTCTCACTCATCTCTTCTTCATGTGCTTTTCCTGCCCTTTATCAGGTCTCATTCTCTCATTTTTTCAGCAGTGCATCTGCAATTCTTTTGTTCTCTGTCCGTTTCTTTCATTTAGCATTACCACTATCATAACTCCGCTTCATTTTTCACCGAGTCACACACAGTTCCCTCGCTTTGATTTGAAATCATGTTATGTCGCACATTGCTACGTCATCATATTCTGGACTAGTCCAATGCACAATGGATGGGGGCATGTGTGCTTGGACAATTATTATTTAGGCATTAGTTCGGTGTTATGCTGATATGTCTGGGTTTTTTTTCATAGAAAAATGTTTTTTTACTTTACATAAGTAACAAATTAACATTGTTTTTTTTGTGTATTTACTTTGGCTGGGACGGTCAGATTTGGGGGCCCCTATGAAAGACAGATTTGGTTGGGGCCCTAGGCAAATGCCTAGGTTTGCCTAATGGGAGTTACGCCACTGGTAGTGACATTCTTAACACAGCCATGATGTTAAAAGTGGTTATCAATAGAGGTTCTTTGGCTCACCTTGTGATAGGCGCCGATAAATCTCTGAGTTCCGAAACACTCGGGAGTCGTGGACCGAGCCGGGCCACTTTGCCACAACATTACTGATCAAATAGTCAGCATTGCAGACCATCTGAAATGATAAGATGTTAAACCAATTAATGCACATCACAGGCAATGTACAGTGTTCATTAATTAACTTTATCAAAAGTCATGTTCACCTGTACATTGATGCTGTGGAAGTTTTTCCTTTTCACAAAATCCCCCTCATGGCCACCTGAGGGGGATTTTATTTTGATGTGTGTGCAGTCCACTGCATCAATGACAATGGGGAAACCTGTAATACGATGCAATGAGTATCTTACTCTGAATGTTAACATTGTAATTGTAACTGTAATTTAAAAAAAAAAAAAATTCTTACCTGCAATCCTATAGAACTTGATGTCACAGAGTCTTCTATGCCCAGGGAAGGAGATGAAGATGCTTGCAAGTCCTTTATTTGCGTTTTTTATTTCACTGCTAAAACAGTACAGGCAATGTGTGGGCAGGCACATTCTTAATAAAAAGTTGCTGCCATGTCCATTTTGGTTGCTTGCTTGTGCTTGACTCAGAGCGCGGATCTCGAAAACACATGAGAAGCTATACAGAATCATACGCGGCGGACAGCACAGCTTTATGCCAATTACGCACACAGGCTCCACACCTCCACACGCATCGCGTCTGCAATCATAACTCATCAGGGGAAATCATATTTTGCCAATATTTTAGAGACCCCCCAACATTTCCCAAATCATGTTTTCAGGGGGGTCTCTTGTCAGTTTCAGGGGGTCTCGGATCCCCCGAGTCCCCCGTAGTTCGAACACTGCCTAATTGTGATAATTTCAGTGGAGTGGTGAGTGTGATTTGTGCACTACTTACGCATTCAGGCGGTCAGCAATGGTTTGCCACGCTTGCTCCCTTTGTTTTTTAACTGTGGCAGTATTTCCTTTTTGTTTTATTTTCTCCGTCACCTCTTCATATACTTCCATTAATAATTATTGCTCAGCTGGGGAGAAATACGCCGCCCTTGTTGCCATGGTGAATCATTGAATCTATGATCGATCGTGGGGTCTATTTAAGAAAGCCGTGTGCAGCACTTATCCAGGATCGCTTTCAGCTGGCTTAATGAATCCGTGTCTGCTCATCCTGGATTGGCCTTTGTGCAACCAACTAAGCCTGGGCGCCCATGTTTTGAATTCCTTGAACCTGGCTAAGTAATTCATCCTGGATGTCTAAATCCTACTTTTGTGCAACGCGCCCCTGCACAGATTGATCTCTGAAGACACAACTCCTTCCTCTCACATATTTCGAAGACTGACCATTTCTAACAAACAAACAAAAAAGCTTTTTCTTGATCGTCATATCTTAGGTCTCTCTCAGGAGTTGAAGTCCTTCATGAAAATGATGATTTGTAACAGTTGAACGTCAAAGATGAAAAAACATGTAAGTCGTTGTCGTGGCCGAGAGGTTAAGGCGATCCATTGGGGTCTCCCCGCGCAGGTTCGAGTCCTGCCGACAACGATAACATTATTGACTCAGGGTTGCGAAAAGTTAACCTGGAAAGAAGCACAAGTTCCTTGGACCATTTGATTAAACAAAACAAAGACCAGATAACATGTTGATCACATGAACTCTTGCACAGATTGATCTCTGAAGACACAGCTTCTTCCTCTGACCCATTTTGAAAGATTGACCATTTCTAACAAACAAACAAAAAAGCTTTTTCTTGATCGCCATAACTTAGGTCTGTCTCAGGAGTTGAAGTCCTTCATGAAAATGATGATTTGTAACTGTTGAATGTCAAAGGTGAACACGAGTGTTTGTCGTTGTTGTGGCCGAGAGGTTAAGGCGATGGATTAGAAATCCATTGGGGTCTCCCCGCGTAGGTTGATATCCTGCCGACAACGATAACTTTACTGACTCAGGGTTATTGAAAATTAACCTGGAAAGAATCACAAGTTCCTTGGACCATTTGATTAAACAAAACAAAGGCCAGATCACATGTTGATCACATGAACTCCTGCACAGATTGATCTCTGAAGACACAGTTCCTTCTTCTGACCCATTTTGAAAGATTGACCATTTCTAACAAACAAAAAATAAGCTTTTTCTTGATCGCCATATCTTAGGTCTGTCTCAGGAGTTGAATTCCTTCATGAAAATGATGATTTGTAACCGTTGAATGTCAAAGGTGAACACAAGTGTATGTCGTTGTCGTGGCCGAGAGGTTAAGGCGATGGATTAGAAATCCATTGGGGTCTCCCCGCGTAGGTTCAACTCCTTTCTACAACGATAACATTGTTGACTCCGTGTTGTGAAAAGTTAACCTGGAAAGAAGCACAAGTTCCTTGGACCATTTGATTAAACAAAACAAAGACCAGATAGCATTGTGATCACATGAACTCTTGCACAGATTGATCTCTGAAGACACAGCTCCTTCCTCTAACCCATTTTGAAAGATTGACCATTTCTAACAAACAAACAAAAAAGCTTTTTCTTGATCGCCATAACTTAGGTCTGTCTCAGGAGTTGAAGTCCTTCATGAAAATGATAATTTGTAACCGTTGAATGTCAAAGGTGAACACGAGTGTATGTCGTTGTCGTGGCCAAGAGGTTAAGGCGATTAATTTGAAATCCATTGGGGTCTCCCAGCGTAGGTTCGAGTCCTGCCGACAACGATAGCATTATTGACCCAGGGTTGCGAAAAGTTAACCTGGAAAGAACCACAAGTTCCTTGGACCATTTGATTAAACAAAACAAAGACCAGATAGCATTGTGATCACATGAACTCTTGCACAGATTGATCTCTGAAGACACAGCTCCTCCCTCTGACCCATTTCGAAAGATTGACCATTTCTAACAAACAAACAAAAAAGCTTTTTCTTTATTGTCATAACTTAGGTCTGTCTCAGGAGTTGAAGTCCTTCATGAAAATGATGATTTGTAACCGTTGAATGTCAAAGATGAACTTACATGTATGTCGTTGTCGTGGCCGAGAGGTTAAGGGGATGGATTAGAAATCCATTGGGGTCTCCCCGCGCAGGTTAAAGTCCTGCCGACAACGATAACATTATTGACTCAGGGTTGCGAAAAGTTAATCTGGAAAGAACCACAAGTTCTTTGACCATTTGATGAAACGAAACAGAGGGCAGACGTGTCTTTGATCACATGAACTTCTGCACAGATGGATCTCTGAAGAGACAGCTCCTTCCTCTGACCCATTTTGAAAGATTGACCATTTCTAACAAACAAACAAAAAAGCTTTTTCTTGTTAGCCATAACTTAGGTCTGTCTCAGGAGTTGAAGTCCTTCATGAAAATGATGATTTGTAACCGATGAATGTCAAAGGTGAACACGAGTGTATGTCGTTGTCGTGGCCGAGAGGTTAAGGCGATGGATTTGAAATCCATTGGGGTCTCCCCGCGTAGGTTCAGGTACTGCCGACAACAATAACTTTACTGACTCAGGGTTGCGAAAAGTTAACCTGGAAAGAAGCACAAGTTCCTTAGACTATTTGATGAAACAAAACAGAGGGCAGAAGTGTCTTTGATCACATGAACTTCTGCACAGATTGATCTCTGAAGACACAGCTCCTTCCTCTGACCCATTTTGAAATATTGACCATTTCTAACAAACAAACAAAAAAGCTTTTTCTTGTTAGCCATAACTTAGGTCTGTCTCAGGAGTTGAAGTCCTTCATGAAAATGATGATTTGTAACAGTTGAACGTCAAAGATGAAAAAACATGTAAGTCGTTGTCGTGGCCGAGAGGTTAAGGCGATCCATTGGGGTCTCCCCGCGCAGGTTCGAGTCCTGCCGACAACGATAACATTATTGACTCAGGGTTGCGAAAAGTTAACCTGGAAAGAAGCACAAGTTCCTTGGACCATTTGATTAAACAAAACAAAGACCAGATAACATGTTGATCACATGAACTCTTGCACAGATTGATCTCTGAAGACACAGCTTCTTCCTCTGACCCATTTTGAAAGATTGACCATTTCTAACAAACAAACAAAAAAGCTTTTTCTTGATCGCCATAACTTAGGTCTGTCTCAGGAGTTGAAGTCCTTCATGAAAATGATGATTTGTAACTGTTGAATGTCAAAGGTGAACACGAGTGTTTGTCGTTGTTGTGGCCGAGAGGTTAAGGCGATGGATTAGAAATCCATTGGGGTCTCCCCGCGTAGGTTGATATCCTGCCGACAACGATAACTTTACTGACTCAGGGTTATTGAAAATTAACCTGGAAAGAATCACAAGTTCCTTGGACCATTTGATTAAACAAAACAAAGGCCAGATCACATGTTGATCACATGAACTCCTGCACAGATTGATCTCTGAAGACACAGTTCCTTCTTCTGACCCATTTTGAAAGATTGACCATTTCTAACAAACAAAAAATAAGCTTTTTCTTGATCGCCATATCTTAGGTCTGTCTCAGGAGTTGAATTCCTTCATGAAAATGATGATTTGTAACCGTTGAATGTCAAAGGTGAACACAAGTGTATGTCGTTGTCGTGGCCGAGAGGTTAAGGCGATGGATTAGAAATCCATTGGGGTCTCCCCGCGTAGGTTCAACTCCTTTCTACAACGATAACATTGTTGACTCCGTGTTGTGAAAAGTTAACCTGGAAAGAAGCACAAGTTCCTTGGACCATTTGATTAAACAAAACAAAGACCAGATAGCATTGTGATCACATGAACTCTTGCACAGATTGATCTCTGAAGACACAGCTCCTTCCTCTAACCCATTTTGAAAGATTGACCATTTCTAACAAACAAACAAAAAAGCTTTTTCTTGATCGCCATAACTTAGGTCTGTCTCAGGAGTTGAATTCCTTCATGAAAATGATAATTTGTAACCGTTGAATGTCAAAGGTGAACACGAGTGTATGTCGTTGTCGTGGCCAAGAGGTTAAGGCGATTAATTTGAAATCCATTGGGGTCTCCCAGCGTAGGTTCGAGTCCTGCCGACAACGATAGCATTATTGACCCAGGGTTGCGAAAAGTTAACCTGGAAAGAACCACAAGTTCCTTGGACCATTTGATTAAACAAAACAAAGACCAGATAGCATTGTGATCACATGAACTCTTGCACAGATTGATCTCTGAAGACACAGCTCCTCCCTCTGACCCATTTCGAAAGATTGACCATTTCTAACAAACAAACAAAAAAGCTTTTTCTTTATTGTCATAACTTAGGTCTGTCTCAGGAGTTGAAGTCCTTCATGAAAATGATGATTTGTAACCGTTGAATGTCAAAGATGAACTTACATGTATGTCGTTGTCGTGGCCGAGAGGTTAAGGGGATGGATTAGAAATCCATTGGGGTCTCCCCGCGCAGGTTAAAGTCCTGCCGACAACGATAACATTATTGACTCAGGGTTGCGAAAAGTTAATCTGGAAAGAACCACAAGTTCTTTGACCATTTGATGAAACGAAACAGAGGGCAGACGTGTCTTTGATCACATGAACTTCTGCACAGATGGATCTCTGAAGAGACAGCTCCTTCCTCTGACCCATTTTGAAAGATTGACCATTTCTAACAAACAAACAAAAAAGCTTTTTCTTGTTAGCCATAACTTAGGTCTGTCTCAGGAGTTGAAGTCCTTCATGAAAATGATGATTTGTAACCGATGAATGTCAAAGGTGAACACGAGTGTATGTCGTTGTCGTGGCCGAGAGGTTAAGGCGATGGATTTGAAATCCATTGGGGTCTCCCCGCGTAGGTTCAGGTACTGCCGACAACAATAACTTTACTGACTCAGGGTTGCGAAAAGTTAACCTGGAAAGAAGCACAAGTTCTTTGACTATTTGATGAAACGAAACAGAGGGCAGACGTGTCGTTGATCATATGAACTCTTGTACAGATTGATCTCTGAAGACACAGCTTCTTCCTCTGACCCATTTTGAAATATTGACCATTTCTAACAAACAAACAAAAAAGCTTTTTCTTGTTAGCCATAACTTAGGTCTGTCTCAGGAGTTGAAGTCCTTCATGAAAATGATAATTTGTAACCGTTGAATGTCAAAGGTGAACAGGAGTGTATGTCGTTGTCGTGGCCGAGAGGTTAAGGCGATGGATTAGAAATCCATTGGTGTCTCCCCGCGTAGGTTCAAATCCTGCCGACAAAGATAACATTATTGACTCAGGGTTGCGAAAAGTTAACCTGGAAAGAACCACAAGTTCCTTGGACCATTTGATTAAACAAAACAAAGACCAGATAGCATTTTGATCACATGAACTCTTGCACAGATTGATCTCTGAAGACACAGCTCCTCCCTCTGACCCATTTCGAAAGATTGACCATTTCTAACAAACAAACAAAAAAGCTTTTCCTTTATCGTCATAACTTAGGTCTGTCTCAGGAGTTGAAGTCCTTCATGAAAATGATGATTTGTAACCGTTGAATGTCAAAGATGAACTTACATGTATGTCGTTGTCGTGGCCGAGAGGTTAAGGCGATGGATTAGAAATCCATTGGGGTCTCCCCGCGTAGGTTCAAATCCTGCTGACAACGATAACATTATTGACTCAGAGTTGCGAAAAGTTAACCCGGAAAGAAGCACAAGTTCTTTGACCATTTGATGAAACGAAACAGAGGGCAGACATGTCTTTGATCACATGAACTCTTTCACAGATTGATCTCTGAAGACACAGCTTCTTCCTCTTACCCATTTTGAAAGATTGACCATTTGTAACAAACAAACAAAAAAGCTTTTTTCTTGATCGCCATAACTTAGGTCTGTCTCAGGAGTTGAAGTCCTTCATGAAAATGATGATTTGTAACCGTTGAATGTCAAAGGTGAACACTAGTGTATGTAGTTGTCGTGGCCGAGAGGTTAAGGCGATGGATTAGAAATCCATTGGGGTCTCCCCACGCAGGTTCAAATCCTGCCGACAACGATAACATTATTGACTCACGGTTGCGAAAAGTTAACCTGGAAAGAAGCACAAGTTCTTTGACTATTTGATGAAACGAAACAGAGGGCAGACGTGTCGTTGATCATATGAACTCTTGTACAGATTGATCTCTGAAGACACAGCTTCTTCCTCTTACCCATTTTGAAAGATTGACCATTTGTAACAAACAAACAAAAAAGCTTTTTCTTGTTAGCCATAACTTAGGTCTGTCTCAGGAGTTGAAGTCCTTCATGAAAATGATGATTTGTAACCGTTGAATGTCAAAGATGAACATACATGTATGTCGTTGTCGTGGCCGAGAGGTTAAGGCGATGGATTAGAAATCCATTGGGCTCTCCCCGCGCAGGTTGGAGTCCTGCCGACAACGATAACATTATTGACTCAGGGTTGCGAAAAGTTAACCTGGAAAGAAGCACAAGTTCCTTAGACTATTTGATGAAACAAAACAGAGGGCAGAAGTGTCTTTGATCACATGAACTTCTGCACAGATTGATCTCTGAAGACACAGCTCCTTCCTCTGACCCATTTTGAAATATTGACCATTTCTAACAAACAAACAAAAAAGCTTTTTCTTGTTAGCCATAACTTAGGTCTGTCTCAGGAGTTGAAGTCCTTCATGAAAATGATAATTTGTAACCGTTGAATGTCAAAGGTGAACAGGAGTGTATGTCGTTGTCGTGGCCGAGAGGTTAAGGCGATGGATTAGAAATCCATTGGTGTCTCCCCGCGTAGGTTCAAATCCTGCCGACAAAGATAACATTATTGACTCAGGGTTGCGAAAAGTTAACCTGGAAAGAACCACAAGTTCCTTGGACCATTTGATTAAACAAAACAAAGACCAGATAGCATTTTGATCACATGAACTCTTGCACAGATTGATCTCTGAAGACACAGCTCCTCCCTCTGACCCATTTCGAAAGATTGACCATTTCTAACAAACAAACAAAAAAGCTTTTCCTTTATCGTCATAACTTAGGTCTGTCTCAGGAGTTGAAGTCCTTCATGAAAATGATGATTTGTAACCGTTGAATGTCAAAGATGAACATACGTGTATGTCGTTGTCGTGGCCGAGAGGTTAAGGCGATGGATTAGAAATCCATTGGGGTCTCCCCGCGTAGGTTCAAATCCTGCTGACAACGATAACATTATTGACTCAGAGTTGCGAAAAGTTAACCCGGAAAGAAGCACAAGTTCTTTGACCATTTGATGAAACGAAACAGAGGGCAGACATGTCTTTGATCACATGAACTCTTTCACAGATTGATCTCTGAAGACACAGCTTCTTCCTCTTACCCATTTTGAAAGATTGACCATTTGTAACAAACAAACAAAAAAGCTTTTTTCTTGATCGCCATAACTTAGGTCTGTCTCAGGAGTTGAAGTCCTTCATGAAAATGATGATTTGTAACCGTTGAATGTCAAAGGTGAACACTAGTGTATGTAGTTGTCGTGGCCGAGAGGTTAAGGCGATGGATTAGAAATCCATTGGGGTTTCCCCGCGTAGGTTCAAATCCTGCCGACAACGATAACATTATTGACTCACGGTTGCGAAAAGTTAACCTGGAAAGAAGCACAAGTTCCTTGGACCATTTGATTAAACAAAACATAGGGCAGATCACATGTTGATCACATGAACTCCTGTACAGATTGATCTCTGAAGACACAGTTCCTTCTTCTGACCCATTTTGAAAGATTGACCATTTCTAACAAACAAAAAATAAGCTTTTTCTTGATCGCCATAACTTAGGTCTGTCTCAGGAGTTGAAGTCCTCCATGAAAATGATGATTTGTAACAATTGAATGTCAAAGGTGAACAAAAGTGTATGTAGTTGTCGTGGGGGAGAGGTTAAGGCGATGGATTAGAAATCCATTGGGGTCTCCCCACGCAGGTTCAAATCCTGCCGACAATGATAACATTATTGACTCAAGGTTGCTTAAAGTTAACCTGGAAAGAAGCACAAGTTCCTTGGACAATTTGATTAAACAAAACAAATGCCAGATCACATGTTGATCACATGAACTCTTGCACAGATTGATCTCTGAAGACACAGCTCCTTACTCTGACCCATTTTGAAAGATTTACCATTTCTAACAAACAAACAAAAAAGCTTTTTCTTGATCGCCATAACTTAGGTCTGTCTCAGGAGTTGAAGTCCTTCATGAAAATGATGATTTGTAACCGTTGAATGTCAAAGATGAACATGCATGTATGTCGCTGTTGTGGCCGAGAGGTTAAAGCGATGGAATATTAATCCTTTGGGGTGTCCCTGCGTAGGTTCAAATCCTGCCGACAACAATAACATTATTGACTCGAGTTGCGAAAAGTTAACCTGGAAAGAAGCACAAGTTCCTTGGACCATTTGATGAAACAAAACAGAGGGCAGATGTGTCGTTGATCACATGAACTTCTGCACAGATTGATCTCTGAAGACACAGTTCCTTCTTCTGACCCATTTTGAAAGATTGACCATTTCTAACAAACAAAAAATAAGCTTTTTCTTGATCGCCATATCTTAAGTCTTTCTCAGGAGTTGAATTCCTTCATGAAAATGATGATTTGTAACCGTTGAATGTCAAAGGTGAACACAAGTGTATGTCGTTGTCGTGGCCGAGAGGTTAAGGCGATGGATTAGAAATCCATTGGGGTCTCCTCGCGTAGGTTCAAATCTTGCCGACATTATTGACTCAGGGTTGCGAAAAGTTAACTTCAGACTTTTGCTGCACAACGCCTCTTGGTGTAAAATGCAGTGAAAGTTCCAGAATACCTGGTCTGGGTTAGCCTCTCGTACCTTTTCTCTCAACTTGACGACAACTCCGGCCTTTCTTCCTACCGTGGAAGGTGCACCATCCGTAGCCACACTGATAGCGCGACTCCAGTCCACCTCCAGATTGTCAAGGGCCCCGACAAGGCTAACAAACACGTCGTTAGCTGTAATCGTGTCTGTCATGGGTACCACGGAAACAAACTCCTCCGTGACATTCAAGGCAGCATCCACTCCGCGAATAAATATCGCCAACTGAGCCGTATCAGTCACATCAGTGCTCTCGTCAAGAGCAATGGAGAACGCGACGAAGGATTTAATCTTTTCTTTAAGTTGGCTATGCAAGTCGCTGGAGAGCTCTTCCACTCTCTCGGTCATTGTTGGTCGGGATAAGCTGATGTTCGCAAGACCTTGTCGATTTTCTGGACACACTAGCTCGGCTGCCTTTATCATGCACGTCCTCACGAATTCGCCCTCAGAGAAAGGCTTGGAAGCTTTGGCTATCTCCCATGCGATGACATAGCTCGCCTTCACTGCCCATAAACATGAAATAAAATGTTAAGTTAGTATTGAGAATGAGGAGTCACGGTCGGCCATGTTGGCAGGAGACGCTGTTGGTTGCCAGGGGCAACGCCATCAGAACTTAACGGAGGCGCGCCGAGACAGAAATCCCCATTCGAAAACAGCTGCAGTTAACGTAAAAATAAGAATTTGAGAAGATATACAATTAAAACGAACCTTCATATGTCTCTCGGCATTTCGAGAAAGCCGCTTGCTGTTTTTGGAGGGATGAGGCTAGCTCGTTTAGCTTTTGTGTCCTACGTTGCCCTGTGTAGTCGTTGTACTTCTCCTGATGGGTCTCGTAATGTCGTCTGATGTTGTACTCCTTTGGCACAGCCACTTGTTGCGAACAAATTAAACACACTGGTTTGCCCCTCACTTCCCAAAAGAAATACTTTTCTTTCCATCTCTCCTGAAAGATTCTACATTCAGAGTCAACCTTCCGCTTTTTAGACAACATCCTTCCTGACTGATGTCGCACGACTCGTCAGTTAGTACCTTGGACAGTGCACGCGCTGCCGGTCTCTGTTGCAGCGCGTGCACTGGTCTCTGTCCAAGGTACTGAGACCGGCACGAGCGAGGGACAAACTGTTGGATTACGTGGAAATTAATTAAATGAATATTATACTTAAAACCATTAACACTCTGGGGTCTAATGCCCACCGGTGGGCATTTTTGACACATCTCCAAAAACACATATGTAACTCTGTGAGTTTTTGTCATTCAAACATATAAGTGACACCATTAAAAACCTTGAAACTTCTAGTTTTCAAATATATATATATTAAAATAAATTATATAGCTGGCCCTTTTTAAAGAGAGTGAACAGAAATCTTTGGATTTTCTGTAGTCGCAGACTGCAGCAGCTTCCTCTGCCACACCTATCGCTATTCACATGTAAAGTACCAGGTGATTGAGTGGCTATTCACAGGTTAGAACACGCCCCATTCAGCCAGCATGTGGGGGAAGGCAGCAATGTCCTGCCAGTGACAGACAATTATCACATGGAGAGTGACAGGGGGGTGGGGGGGATCAGGGGTGTTACACACCCATCTAATTAGTATTCAACTAACAGAGACACTGCCTGGAGTTACAAAAACTTTTTTAGAGTTTGTGTGAAAACAACAAAACATTTCTGACTGCACTTTTTACTTTTATGCAGCCAACACTTTTGTTTACAAGGTTCAACCTTCAAAAGTCTTGGCTAGATTTATTTATAGTGTGTTTTCTTGCACTGTTTGAAGACCTCTAAAACTTGTTTTTTGTACAGTTGTGTTTCCCCTCAATTGAAATAAAACTTGTTTGTATTACATTCACTTCACTCTCATATTGTTTTTTGTTAGGTTTTTCCGAATACAACCATATATGTCACTTTTGCATAGATGTTTACAGTTAGTTGAAATACTTGAAAATGTCAAGGTGATGACAACTGCCTCAAAGTCTCTGAAAAGGCCTTAGACACAAGGGGGTTAAGGATAAAAAAACAAAAGTAGATTTAAATTTTATAATAGTATTATTTATTTAAAAAAAAAAAACTTCTCAACCACTGATGTAACCGGGCCGGTTGTGATGTCCATTCGGGCCGGTTCCAGCCCGCGGGCCGTTACCATGGCATCAGTGCCATAGACCAATTCTAACTTGTTTAAAGAGGTAAAATATGTCTCCTTTAATACTCATAAAAGCTGCCATTTTCGCTCAGCAGCTAGGGATTCGCCAAAGTCCGTTTCACACCATAGTATCAGAAAATCTTTTCAAAACCTGCAAAAATTGACTTTACATGTCAAGAATAGCAGATGAGGCTCCCCTCCTATCCATAATTATGAATATGTTGATGTTGCTATCATTAACGTGCAGTCATACATCTTCACACAAGGATGAAATAAATGATGGAGGAGCAAGTAATGTTTCCGCCCAGTTTTGCTTTTTAGGCGAACGTGATAACCACTACACTATGGGACCTGTCGCCACACCTATTCACTAGTGTTCCGGAAGCCAAAGAATGAGATAAGTTTTCCCAAATTTTGTTACTAGCGGAAAGAGTTTGTGGAGTTGCAACAAATTGAGTCAGAAGTGGGATTGTAACACACTCCTGTGGGAGAGCATGGATAAATAGAAGAATCGTAAATGAATATGCAAGAAGAAACCAAAAAAGATTCAACTATCAACACAGAGGTGTGATGTCACATACCACAGATCCTCTCAGCTGGAATTGATCAATCGTGCAATCTGGTGTCATTTCACAACTGACTAGCCTACTCAACACATCTTCTTTCCAGAACTCAACCATGACAGCACACACCTGAAGGTTCCACTGAGATTTGAACTCGGATCACTGGATTCAGAGTCCAGAGTGCTGACCTTTACACCATGGAACCCCTTCAGCAGTCAATTTACGCTCTCAGTCATGAAAATGCTTGACAATGAAAGGGTTTTAGCGACGTGATTTTTTTGTCAATTTTTCAGTGATACTCTTACAGCTTGTATTCTCAGAATTAGCACGACAGTCAAGCAACACATTCTGTATCTTCTTCAATGGTCAAAGGTTAGAATCCGCCTGTGAAGCGGAGGAACAGGGTTCGATTCCTTGACCGAAGGCTGCCATTTTCGCTCAGCAGCTTGGTATTCGCCAAAGTCCGTTTCAAACAACAGCATCGGAAAATCTTTTAAAACCTGCAAAAATTGACTTTACATGTCAAGAATAGCAGATGAGGCTCCCCTCCTATCCATAATTATGAATATGTTGATGTTGCTATCATTAACGTGCAGTCATACATCTTCAAACAAGGATGAAATAAATAAATGAAGAGCAAGTAATGTTTCCGCCCAGTTTGGAACTGAGGACCTTTCGCGTGTTAGGCGAATGTGATAACCGCTACACTACAGAAACTGAACCCATGCCTATTCACTAGTGTTCCGGGAGCCAAAGAATGAGGTAAGTTTTCCCAAATTTTGTTTCAACAAATTGAGTCAGAAGTGGGATTGTAATACACTCCTCTGGGAGAGCATGGATTCGGTTATTCAATACATCTTGTGATGCAAGATCTTGGACACATCATCAGTGATAGTACCTGGGGTCACAGGGGGTTTCGGGTCTTTCAACTTCAGACCCCCTCACCCAGGCGACCCGACCGGGAGTGATCAGTTCCCGGCCTGTGTCCAAGAAGCGCTCTTCCACGCCTTGTCCCTCTGAATCCACAGCCATCGTGACGCTTTCTCAGCGGCCTCTGTAGCAGAGCGGATGGCTTTCCTCTTACGTGCCCCTGTGATGCCTAGGAGACTGTAGGCCCTGCAGAGTGACTTCCCTGCAAAGCCCCTTCCCCCGACCTCAATGGGCAGGCACCTTGCTCTCCACCCCCTGTTGCGGCAGTCCTCCACCAGCTCAGCGTATTTCTCTCTCTTCCTCCCACTGGCTTCCTCCATCCTCTCCTCCCAGGGCACCGTCAGCTCCAGCATGATGACCTGCTTGGAGGACTCTGATTGCAGCACAATGTCTGGTCTCAGGCGTGTCTCTATGATGTTCTCAGGGAACTTGAGCTGTTTTCCCAAATCCACCCTCAGCTGCCAGTCCCTTGCTGTTCCCAGGATTCCTGCTTGGGCCTTTGGCTGGGGAGGAGGCTTTTCCCCAGCCTTCACGAATGGTATCCTGAGCCTCAGTGGTTGTAAGTGCTTGCTGTGGTCAATGGCACAGTGGATGGACTCAGCAACTGCCTTCAGCACCTGGTCGTGGCGCCAACGATAGCGCCCATCTCCAAGTGCCTTAGGACAGCTGCTGAGGATGTGCTCCAGTGTTCCTCTTCCCTGGCACAAGGTACATGATGGAGCTTCAACCTTACCCCAAAGGAAGAGGTTTGACGGGCTGGGCAGGACGTCGTAAACAGACTGGATGAGGAATTTTATGCGGAGTGGTTCTGCCTTCCACAACTCCGACCATGAGATTTTCCTGTCCATGGCTTCCTCCCATCTGGTCCACGCGCCCTGCTGCTTCAGCCCCACCCACTGGCTTGCACGCTGATCTTCGACTCCAGCACGCACCTCGAGTTGGACCCGGTCCCGCCTTTCCTTGCCCCTGAGCCTGCTAAGGTGGGTTGTTGGTATGGTTCCCAGTCCCGCCTGGCCAATAGCCACGGATCCTACAAGCTCTTTGTGGAACAACCGAGCTTCTGCCTGGTTCACTGCCTCCTGCGCCCTCCACTTCCTGCCTGTCCTCACCTCAATCGCAGCTTGAGCAACCTTTGGGTCCTTCGATTCCCTGTATTGGAGAACCTCCCTTGCCCTGGCTACCATGAACTCCTCTGCAAGGCCTTTGATTGGTAGGGTCAGCTTGTTGTTGTTGCCGTAGAGGGCGAGGGTGCTGAGACTCCGAGGGAGCCCCAGCCAGCGTCGGAGGTGGCTGCTGACCCTCCGCTCAAACCCTTCCACGGTGGACATGGGGAATTCGTAAACCAGCAATGGCCACAGTATCCTGGGCAGGATGCCATGCTGGTACACCCATGCGTTGAACTTCCCCGGGAGACCAGATTTGTCTACCGCAGTTAGCCAGCCGTCCAGTTGTTCATTGGTAGCCCTGATGGAAGCTGTATCTTTCAGGGAGCAGTCGAAGATCTTCCCCAGGCTTTTCACAGGCTTCTCCGTGACTGATGGGATCTGAGAGCCTCCTAGGAAGAAGCTGAACCGGTCGGTCACTTTCCCTCCCTTTAGGACTAGAGACCTGGATTTCTCCGGCTTGAAGCGCATGCGGGCCCAGGTGGTAAGCTTCTCCAAGCCCTGGAGGATCCATCTGCATCCTGGTACTGACGTTGTTGTTACTGTCAGATCGTCCATAAATGCTCTAATGGGGGGCTGACGGATCCCGGACTTGGTTATGGGCCCTCTGCACTCCGGCTCGGCAGACTTGACCAGCATGTTCATGGCCAAGGCAAAGAGAATCACTGAAATGGTACATCCAGTGATTATCCCTTTCTCTAGCCGGTGGCGCTCTGATGAAACTGCGCCAGAAGAGAATCTCAGGTAAAAGCTGTTATAATAGTCCATGATTAAGGCCTTGATTTTACAAGGGACATGGTGCCTCACCAATGCCACCTCCACCAGCTTATGGGGTATAGAGCCGTATGCATTAGCTAGGTCCAGCCAAAGCACAGATAGGTTCCCTTTCCCCTCTCGGGCCTCTCTTATCAGCTGTGTCACCACTCCACTGTGCTCCAGGCACCCCGGTACCCCTGGGATCCCACCCTTTTGTACTGAAGTGTCGATGTACTGATTCCGAAGTAGGTAGTCTGACAGCCGGTGGGAAAGGATACTGAAAAATATCTTCCCCTCGACATTGAGCAGCGAGATGGTCCTAAACTGCTCTATGGTAGTAGAACTCTCTTCCTTCGGAACCCACACTCCTTCTGCAGATCTCCATTGGTGGGCGACATTCCCTCTCCTCCAGATTGCCTTTAGGATTTTCCACAGACGGCTCAGGAGCTTGGGGCACCTCTTGTACACCAGGTAGGGTACTCCATTGGGTCCAGGTGCTGAGTTGTTCCTTGCAGCCTTGACCACAGACTGAATTTCTTTCCAGGTGGGGGCTTTGGTGTTGAGCTCACAGGCTGGCTCCGGTGGCTTGATCAGGTCTCTGCATTCACCTAGGTCCTCCTCCCTCACTGCATCGCTGTGTGTTTCGTGGAGGTATGAGTCTACCTCCTCTTTTGCGCAGGTTAGATGGCCACTGCGCTTCTGGCCTAGCAGTTGTTTGGTGAACCCAAAGGGATTAGCTAGGAATGCAGCGCGTCTTTTAGCCCTTTCCTTCGCCCGTTTCCTATGCCACTCTGCTCTTCTGAGGGTTAGCAACTTCTTCCTCAGGACACAGCGAATTTCTGCTAGCCCCGGCTTCAGGTCCTCACTTGCCCTTTTGAACTGGCTCTTCAGGTCCCTGAGTTCCTGTCGCAGCTGTGAGATCTTCTCTGCCCTCCGGTTCTTGGAGTAAGGGTTTGCTGCAGCTCGCTTCTCAACTGTTCCAAACCTTTCAGTGGCGATGCTGATGACCATGGTGGCCATTACTTGGAGTTTCCTGTCTGCCCCTCCTCTCATTGTGGCTTCCAGGATACCGTCCAAATCGTCATCAAGCTTCTGCCACTCACTCGCTTTACTGGCAGGAGGCCACTTGACCCGCTTTTGGTGTTGTGGAATGTCTGGAGCTAGGGCTTCCCGAGCATGGAGGTTCTGGGCGCTGTGGGTTGACTCCTGGCTCGGATCCTCCTGCGTCTCACCAAGGTCCTCTGGAGTCTGTAGGGGCCCGTGGGGCTCGACCCCCACTGGCTCCTCCGGCGGCTCGCAGAGGCTGTTCCTTGTGCGCTGCTCTGGTTGCTCTCTCACCAAACATCCCATCTTGGTCTGGTGGATCTTCAAACCCCGCGGGTTTTTGCAGCTCTTGCCGCATATGCACGTTGTATTCGTTGTCGGTTGTCCGTTTGCATGGGTCGTTGCCTGGTTGTCCGTCCGGTTGGGGTGCTCATTCTCGCCCCCTCTCGGGCTCCCCTGGGGGTATGTTCCATTAAGACGTTTCGTAGCTGAGTAGGGTTTCTTCCTCTCGGAAGATGCAGGGCGGGTTGCTGGCCCTTCCTGCCCCAGTTGCCGTCTTTCCGTGCTGTCCGCTGTCTCTCCAAGCCGTCGCCACTCTATTCATGGTCGTCAACCAGTCTCTTCCTGGACGTCACTGGCTTTGCCAGAGTGATACGGTTATTCAATACATCTTGTGATGCAAGATCTTGGACACATCATCAGTGATAGTATGATAAATAGAAGCATCGTAAATGAATATGCAAGAGGAAACCAAAAAAGATTCAACTAGCAACCCAGAGGTGTGACGTCACATACCACAGATCCTCTCAGCTGGAATTGAGCACTCTGGTATCATTTGACAACTGAATAGCCTACTCAACTCATCTTCTTTCCAGAACACAACCATGACAGCACACACCTGAAGGTTCCACCGAGATTTGAACTCGGATCCCTGGATTCAGAGTCCAGAGTGCTGACCTTTACACCATGGAACCCCTTCCACAGTCAATTTACTCTCTCAGTCATGCAAATGCTTGACAATTCGCTGGTCAATGGTTAGAATCCGCCTGTCAAGCGGAGGAACAGGGTTCGATTCCTTGATGGAAAGTTGCCATGTGATTGCTGCTGCTTGTGCTTTTTTGTTTGTGTGTTTGTTCTCTGCTTATCTGTTTACAGGTGCTCCTGGTGCCTCTATGGCTGGATTCCTCAAAAAAGCCTTGGATTGTCTTCAGTTTTGTTTTTACAGGTGTAGCAGCTGGTTGTCTTATTTTTTATTGTTTTCTATGTTTGTCTCTTCATATTTCTGTTCCTTTTTTTCCCTTCTTCGCTCTCCCTCTCTCTCTGTCCCCCGGTCCGGTTCGGCACTATCACACTATCACATCATGTTAAGTATTGTAACAAAAATAAATAAATGAAAATAAGGAGTTGATGGGCATCAAGGGGAGCTTTACATTCATAAAGCTTCCCTTGGTATGGCAAATGTGTTTGGCATAAACGGTATTCAGATTACAATTCTGCTGCCATAATGCTGGACAGGACAAGGAAAAAAAAAAAAAAAAAAAAAAAAGTGAGTGCTCATCAAACACAGCTCCAAAGCAGTCCCCAGGTCAGAGCCAGCCTTCTTTAGCAGTTTGCTCAGTTTCTTTGAGTCGCTGGCTCTGATGCTGCTGCCACAGCAGATGGTGCTGAAGAAAGATGGCACTCTGCACCACAGACTTATAAGAGATATGCAACAGGTAAACTCCCAGGTGTTCCTCAGCCACCTCTTCTCCTGGGATGGAGACGCTGTTTGGCTTATTGGTGCTCCTCCTAAAATCAGCAGCTGAGGTGATTATTCCCACACCAGGCCACACAGTGGCTGACCACCTCGCTGCCTCTTGTCCTTCCTTCCCTGGTTCCCTGTCAGATTTTATTACTCATTTTAAAAGCTTTGAATAGTTGGACAGTTGCCTCTGTCTATGATCTGTGAACTCCTTACTCCCCTGATTGCTGCTCACACGGCCCACTGTTTAATATAACTGAGCTGTTCATTAGATGGAAATGAATCCCTGCATACTCCTAAAAATCACTTTATTTTGAGGCTTTTTCTTCAAATTAAAACCCAACTTTCATAATTACTCGGGACTCCTTGCAAAATGCAAATAAAACCAGAAAGATATGATCTTAGAACTATTAAAAAGTTCTATCTAATTAGAAATAGTGCAAGTTCGGTGCCATCTGTTGGTTTCCTTAGCGAGGAAATAGTTTTTGAATTGCTCTGTATGAATGAATTGGATTCATTCTGAATTGAATTAATTGGATTATAATTAAAATGAACTGAACTCCAATTGGCCTGAATTGGACTTTATTACTGAAGTGCCCTGAGATGACATTTGTTGTAATTGTAATAGTTTATTTTGGCAACATTTAAACAAACTGACATTATTCTGTCTTGGAAAACACTGCTGGTGGAAAACATGATACTGGCTGCTGAAAAACTGGCAGAAGTGGACCTTCCAACGTGACAGTGACAGGAAGTAATCAGCTGAAGTCGTCCAGAGATTAACAGAGAACACAAATCAACATTCTGGAATCCGGACTTCACTTCCATCCAGAATCTGTGGTTGGAACCACAGACCAGAAGAGACAGAACAGAAGCCTTCACAAAGCTGTGATGTCATCACTGTAGTGACATCACAATCGATGTCATCTCTGATCTTGTTTGACATCACAAAGTTTCTACAGGCCAGACATTTTCACTGCTTTTTCACAGCTGGTCAGGAGTTTATCTGAAGAAACACGTCCAGTTTTTGAAGCAGATTTGAAAGTCACAGCAAACGGTTTTCACATCGCCTAAAAACAATAATTAGTATCTAAAATAGTCATTTTAACAAGCACTTAGAAACAACACTTACTGTTTCCCTTCCTTAAGAATGGCTTCCTGACAGCCACCCTTCCATGGAGCCCATCTCTGATGAGGCTCGGGCCAACAGCCGATGGATCAGCTGAAGGTCCAGATGCATCTCTCAGCTCCTGTGTCAGGTCTTTGCTGGATTTTTTCCTCTTTCTTAAGGACATCACTTTCAGATATTGTTCATCTTCTGCAGATAGTTTTTTAGGTCTGACACTTCTTCTTTTGTCCTCCACTTGTCCAGTTTCCTCAGATGTTTTAAGGACACACTGCAGAGCAAGAGGCTGGAGCAGATTCTGGCAGGCGCTGACGCTCAGAACTGTGACAGCGACACAAAGGAAGCTCATTTAGAAACACCTCCTGGGACGTCTGAGGAGAGCCCATCTGCACTTGTTCAAAACGTGGCAAAGAAAGCCCTCAAAGTGTGCCCCGTTTGCTCTAAAGCATTTGATTGTGTCAGAACACTGAACAGACACACACAGTGCCACACGGACGCTCGGCCCTATCACTGCATCCACTGCAGCGAGCATTTTAAACACATGCACGGGCTGAAAAGACACCAGATTTACGCCATTTGCCAGAAGAAGAGCACCCGTTTCTTTTGGAGAAAAGAGTCAAGAGC